>NC_051415.1:12974910-12975349 GCF_015228065.2 Penaeus monodon
AAGATGCACTGTGTTATGATCTGACACAGACTGAGAACATTAACTCTTTGACAATCCTTTTTATTAACTTAATGAATTGTAGGCATATTTATGGTGTCTACAGATCAAAATATACAGTATAAGACTCAGAACCATCACACTGATTTTCTGGCATCCTGGGGGAATTGGGTACACTTCACTTTGCATCCTCACCTGAGTATGCCTGCATATAGGATATATATCCTTTAAGGTTTAATGCACATGTAACTACTTTTGCTGGGATTTGCAGAATTTTTTTCCCCACTCTTTTTGATATCCAATTTGATGTTATAGATAAAGTTGTATATAATTTTTATTTCATATTCCTTATCAGTCATGTTATTCAGTTGCAGTTGGCATTAAATTTATTTTGAATAGTCAGGCAACCAATTTCTTATTCTGGAGCCTATCTTTAAATAAC
>NC_051415.1:12975600-12976618 GCF_015228065.2 Penaeus monodon
ATAAACATATTTGTGATAGGAACCACTGGGGCCATTTGGCCGTCACCGTAAATCATTTGTGTTCTATGGTACATTTTTTTATATACTAATCTCAGTGCATTATAAATGATTCAGCATTACACACTGGCTAAAGCAGACCGATAATTTATGAAATTCATCATAAAAACAACTTTTCAATAGACACAGTTAAGCAAATGAGGTGGAAGTTAGCAGATACCACAGAGCTGGAGTGAATACTTTTGGGACAGTCAATTGTGGTACCTTCCATTACTACACAAAGAGAATGTTTTTGAGGCCTAACTCTTCCAGATGGTCCTCTTATTGTTGCTTTTAATCCTAAAAATAAATATTTCATTGAATTTATTTTTTCTTTGTCTGTGATATAATCCTAAACCTCCACTATTGAGAGTATATAAAGGAATCGTATTTCAATAATGGTTACACTAAATTCTCTAAATAATCATTTATATTCCTTGCCTCAACTCAGAGTACTTCTTCTTGTTATACTTGAATTGGACTATTCTTGTTATGCTTTATTACAAAAATGAGGAAGCAGGGAGATCAATCATATACTTAGGGCATAATGACAGAATAGAGATTATGCAACAGCATTTGAATGTACTGTTCTCTCATTTATTTTATTAATCAGTTCTTTATTCTGTTGAGTCAACACATTTCTCTGATTTCAGATATGCTATGGGACTCATCCCAACCAAGTGGAACCTACAGTTCTGCAATCGCATTACTGCCTCTGCCTTCTGCCGAAGACGTTTGCCATGTGTCATGGTGAGAAGCAGGATGGTCCAGGACTTGCGTTCAGCCATTACCTTCATTGAACAGGGACACATTCGGGTTGGGGCAGAAGTGGTGAAAGATCCTGCCTTCCTTGTCACCAGGTAAGATCAGGGAAAGTTTAAGGTGGATGATAGACTTACTGAAGGCTTGTGTTTAGATGGACTCTGGAAGTTTTTACTTATATTTTGTTGGTAAAGTGTACACATGAATGATCCACTGTGCT
>NC_051415.1:12976756-12976829 GCF_015228065.2 Penaeus monodon
GTGACAGGAACAACCTGGGATTAAAAAGCTGACTATGGAACAGATGAGATGAAGGTCTCCTCACAGAAAAAGC
>NC_051415.1:12977760-12977836 GCF_015228065.2 Penaeus monodon
AAAAAAAAAATATTTGAACCAAAATTCAAGCAATGGGGTAAATAGAAATTGATTTGTTGATAATTCTGAATTTGTT
>NC_051415.1:12977859-12978392 GCF_015228065.2 Penaeus monodon
TACAGAGGACAGTGCATGTTCCCAGCATCAACAGATAAACTGAAAGTGTGTCTTTGAATATTTATTTAACTTAAAGCTTAGCAGGAGTTTGTAAGCCTTTCCTGCCTTTTACTGGTGTTGGTGTAAGCGAAATGTTTCTTACCTGAAATACTGTCTTTGGATTGGTTATATTTTATAAAGATTCACTATTTGAGCTGAAATCTCTGGATAAGTATTAGGCTCCTCATGTTTCCCCCACTCCCGTAAATACCTTTTTTATTATGAAATGCTACATGTATATATGATGCAGTGAAGCACGTAGACAATAGATCAAAGTATGAGCTACATTTGGTAACTTGGTAATGTCACAATGCTGTCTTGAGTAATGATTTCTGGCATCTGATTACCATAGGCCATTCTTAGAAGTAATCTTAGCTTGTGATTGATTGCAACAGCTGATTTCTGTTTCTGTGCTTTGTGGACTGAATTGAGTAATGCAGCCAGCTTTATATCATCTTCATTAAGCATTTGTTGTCATTAACTATATATGTTGA
>NC_051415.1:12978414-12979620 GCF_015228065.2 Penaeus monodon
AGGAACCTAGAGGATTATGTGACATGGGTCAAGACATCAGCCATTAGAAGACACATCAAGGAATATAATGAAGAGGTGAGAGATTTTGTTCTTTAATCTATAGCCTGTTTATATTTGTATCATGGTTCAACACACACTAACATCCTCCAAGCAAGAGGTAGTAACGGTGGCACCTGTGACATAACGGAGAGGAAGTAAACACTCTCCCACTCCTACTTCCCTTCCTTAATAAAAGTCTGTCATCTCTGACAGGTTTTGAGTCTGTTATTGCACTCATCAGTGTCAGTGGCCCAGAACATAAGAATGCAGGATTAAAGTCTAACATTACAGTTGTTTTAAAGAAGGAAGAAAAATAAGCAATGATACTCATCCATCCTGGCCAATTGCTTGAATTGGATGTTTCTTTTTTGTAGATGTGAAACTGGAAAATGTTTACAGAATGTAATGTGTAGGGGGACTAGTTTCTAGTACTGTTTCTCCTCTAGGCAAAGTAGGCATAGTATGAGAGTGTTCTTATGTTGCCTCAGTCATGTTTGTGATAAATTATGGCTACTACTTAATTTGTTTAATTTCTTTGAATCATAGTTGACATGGAATCAAGTAATAGATTTTGTTTAGGCTTGAATAATTTTATTTGGTATTACCATCCCTATAATAATCTATCTCTAATGGCAGATGTTTGTTGTTAAATATTTAGAAAGCTATTAAACAAAATTGTGATGGCTCTTGAAGTAAGCTTTTATAAAACAAACAAACAACTTCTTGATTATCTTCTTTTTCTTCTTTTTCAGAGAGACGATTATGATCTTAACAACTGCTAGATGTTTGTTTTTATTTTACCTAAAATAAGATTGTATTTTGAATAGAGAAATTAATGTTATTTTTGTTTCATTACCTTTAAACTAACGATAAGTTGTAAAACTGTCTACCCATTCATAGATTTATATATTTTGAAGTCAAGGTGTGTGATTCAATTAGCTTTATGCATACATCATTTTTGCAAAACTATTCATTCATGAACTGAGCTAAATTGGCTTACAGTCTTCATACAAAGAGGCTAACTGTAACTTATGTGTAATTTGTCACTGGACTGTAGTAATTTCCAAGAGGTAATGTATAGTTGGCATATGTAATAAAGGGACATGAAAATAGAAGAACTTGGTTGTAGATTATGGGAAGGAAGGCTGCTTGGTAATGTCATGTGTG
>NC_051415.1:12979840-12980136 GCF_015228065.2 Penaeus monodon
GCTTTTATGATACAATGTTTGCAGGCTAAAGTTGATGTATAGTTATCAATAGGCGATGAGATCATTGTTGGTTCCTAAGGATATTGCAAAATTGTTGGCTTTGATTTTACAATGATGCTTTGTTTTTTCTTTTAGTAAATGAAGAAATCCCACTGACTGCCATCACTATTATCATCTGTAAGTTTGTCATCAATGTCTTGCAATAAAAATTATTTTGGTTCATGTCTACTGTGACCTACTGTGCACTAAAGGAAGAGATTGACATAGTAACTGACAAGGTTTAGTAGCCATTAAAT
>NC_051415.1:12980738-12980965 GCF_015228065.2 Penaeus monodon
GCATGGGGCATGGAAATTCCATGGAAAAAAAATTGTCTCCCCCTCTTTCACTCTCCTCTTACCTTTCATCCCTGTAATGATGTGTGGGAAGGGTATCCCACTTGACTGGTATTAATGTAATAATATGGGGAGGACGTGTCTCTGTGATGGTACTGCTTGATTGTTTCTTGGGAGTTGTTGCAGCTTCTAGTCTTTATTAGCATGGGAGCATGGTAGCTAGAGTAACA
>NC_051415.1:12981250-12981665 GCF_015228065.2 Penaeus monodon
GTCCCCGCTCTCCCTTTCATTTTCCATTTCCTACTATTTCACCCCCCTCTCACTCCCAAATCTTTCTCAAGGAAGGATGTTAAGAGGGGAAGGGGGAGAAAGAAGGGAAAGGAGGGATGTTTGAAGAGAAAAGGGGTGATGGACAAGGGGAAATGGAGAGGACTTAAAAAGGCAATGGGTGAAGAAAGGGAGAGGGGGTCAGAGAAAAAAGGGAGATGGGAGAGGGAAGGAAGGGGATAAGAGAGTAAAGTAGGCGAGGGTGTTTAATGAGGAAGAGGAGGAAAGTTGAAGGGGCTGATGTAGGGCTTAAAGTGGAAGGGGAGAAATTAATTTATGGCACTCCCCCTCGGATAGTCATACAGATGATGTGAATAAACTGATGGCCTATCAACATCAATGCAGTGTAGTTGCCTTG
>NC_051415.1:12981855-12982666 GCF_015228065.2 Penaeus monodon
GATGCCAATGTTAGATCAAAGTTCGCGGTTACATAGAATATACCTTCAGGTATAAACTGTGGGTGTGATGTCAGTCTGGCTTGGCATAAAAAATACTGCTCGAAGTAGCCTATTATCACTCTTAGAAATATATAAAATAAATTTCTGTATTTCAGTTTCTAACAGATTATACTGAAATACTCATTTTAAATTATACTCCTTGATTATCCTATGTATTCTGTATTATTATGTCTACACATTTTTCTATTAAATTATGAGATACATTTTACACCGTTATGTTACAAATGCATAGCCATCTACCAAAAATGACAATCCTGTCTCACAATAACCTTTGCTCTTTTGGGAAATAAAGTGTTTCCAAATTCTTTCCCATTATTCCTGTAAGAAGGACCTTTTGATGAAACTGTTGCAACTTCAGGAATATGACAGAATTCAGTGAAGTACAGCAATCGTGTCCGAGCTGCAGAAGGTTGATCCTCTCTATCTTCCCCTTCCTTCACCATAAGGTAGTTCGTATAATTAAATGTACACGAAGATTGTAATATTCGAAGCAGTCGGGTAGGAAATGTGATAATTGAGAAAGGGTGAGGTTTATATAGTGATTAGAGGAGGTCCTGCCTAGGGAGAAACGTGAGGTTGACGTCGTTGGGTGAAATTTCATATGGCTCTATTGACCAGCGTGACTGTCTCGCAACGGAAACGGGTCAGGTTAGTTAAGCTAGTGAAGAGAGGCATTTATTTGTTTCTGATGAGGCTGTCAGTGTATTTTGCCACATCAAAATTAAATGGAAATCTGGACATCGTTAGTTAG
>NC_051415.1:12983043-12983404 GCF_015228065.2 Penaeus monodon
AATTACACTCTTTCTTTCATTCTTTTTCTCTTGGAAGTGGGTAGGCACAGAAGAGGTGTTTAAATCTAATTTTCATGATTCTTCTCAATACGTTTAGTCTTCGCCGAAACTTAATATTTTTTGAAGGAAATGTTACAGTTTACCAAACCTTTCTAAAACTATGTCGTTTTCTGTTTACCTATTAAATCAACATTCATAGAAAATTTTAGATAATGAAATGTAAAGGGATGACTAAAATAATGTAAGTATTCTTTGCGCAGAATATTAAGTTGTTGAAAAGAAATAAATAAAGCTAGAAATTCGTGAAAGAAATATAAAACATCCAGGAACGCTGAAAATATACGCTCGGCACCGACTCAAC
>NC_051415.1:12985729-12985827 GCF_015228065.2 Penaeus monodon
CATCCTGTCCGAAGTAGCGAGATCCATTTAAGTAAATCCTAATGCAGTCGTTGGAAATTCACAAAAAAACTTAAATTATGGTCTGTCTTGAATTAATT
>NC_051415.1:12985887-12986660 GCF_015228065.2 Penaeus monodon
AAACGCATGTCATGAAACACCTGTTGCCATGTCTTCTCACAGGGAATAACGATGTTTTGGAAAAAGTCCGTAAAATAAATTTGGCATTATAATCAGATTCTCTCAAGAAGGCAGTGACCGAAATTAAATCTGGTCGTTCCGGGAGAGTCGAGAACTCTTGTAATATACATCTCTATTATATTTTAACTGATGAACTATGACACGTGCACGAAGTACGTCCTTTCTTTAACACCATGTCAATAATAAAAAAAAAAAAACGTTGAAAGAAGAAATTAATATCCTACTTGTGATTTGGTTAAAAAAGAAAACAGTCTCAAAGATCAATTAGCAACTGCCATGACCACGAAGGTTCTGAATAAAAAAACTCATAGCTATGATACATATAAAAACTACGCTACGTTATTCCTAGTTGCAAGCATCAGACTCTAATTGCAGAAGGATAATCAATATAGTCTCATAGCTACTGTTATACGGTCACCCACAATTCTGATTTCGATGTTACGATTTTATTTATGAGCCATCCTATGCGATTCCATGATGAGGTCTCTTGAGATCGCTTGGTCCCTTAGATTACACTCGAGGTATAGTAGATATTACCCCGCTTTTCAAGATGTTCATAAGCGAAGGCGAATAGCTTCAAGAAGTAAAGTATATATTTGCTATATATACAAGACTGCGTCAGCACAAAATAAGTTATTTCTGTCTTGAACGATCTTCGTGCCAAGATTTTGGTTGAATACTGATACGCAAACACGAATACGTCCACGCCTACG
>NC_051415.1:12986728-12987085 GCF_015228065.2 Penaeus monodon
CATGAAACACATTTCATTCCTGATGATTCCAAAAATTCATAGACACATCCAACATTGCAACGAAGCCCGCACATACGAACTAAATATTCTGCAGAAATGTGACTTCAGCTTATGTTACAGAATCAAACTCTTACAGTGTTGCCGTGTTTGTTTACAAGATGGGGGAGCAGCCAAGGACTCGGGAGCAGCCACGTCACTGGGTACACGTCGGCTATGGTGCGATTGGCTCTGTGGAGTTTTTACTATTGCCGCTTTTTATTAATTCTCGTTTGCAGTTTTATTTGAAAATTATGTCTTTCGTCTTTCGGAAAACGGGATACGGGGGATGATGGTGGTTAATGTATCATAAGAGACTAG
>NC_051415.1:12987234-12987323 GCF_015228065.2 Penaeus monodon
AGATTTTCATTAAAGAGATAAAAACGACATACATATTCCTCCTCGTCCGATGGAACTGCAAACAAAGAACTGCAGTCTTTACTTCGATT
>NC_051415.1:12989190-12989511 GCF_015228065.2 Penaeus monodon
GATCTAACGCCAGTGTGGAGATGGAAGCGCAGCCAAGAAAAAGGAGCTAAGCGTTCAGGCGGGGCTTCGCTGAGAAAGTGAAGGTAGTGCCACACAGCAGGACTATAAGAGAGGGGAATATGTTCATCTTCTCCTATAAAAGAACCTTAATCTCTGGGGGGGGGGGAGGGGGCGTGGCCACGTCAGCGCGCTTCAGTGCTCTCAATCTGGCTGTCGGCTCCGGATTTTTGAATCGCGGAGTGATTGAAAAGGCGCTGTGGATCAGGATTTGTGTATATAAAGGGAGATGGATATAGGTGTGTTTTTGCGCGTTTGGACGTG
>NC_051415.1:12989702-12990028 GCF_015228065.2 Penaeus monodon
ACCGTCTGGTAATGCTAGAGATGGTGATAATCGCAGCTTACGTGTTTCCTTACCCATCTACGATTTTTCCCCTTTCCGAAATATTAATTTACTTCCGGCTAGTCTGATTAGCGTACACTTATCCTAGAGTTCAGGTTTACTTTCATGATTCATGGCTCGACTCAGGGCAGGCTGCCAGAGAATTCTTGGCGGAAGTACCCGGCTGTTGGGGTAGGTTTTGCATAATCATTAGGGTATATGTTTACATTTCCATAATTCGTTAATGTTGGTTTAATTATGATGTCTACCTTGGATGTAGACATTCCCTCATATAACTAAAATCAACC
>NC_051415.1:12991506-12992530 GCF_015228065.2 Penaeus monodon
TCCGCATATAACTGTTTTAATAACGTTGAATGTTATATAAGCAAAGACTATTTCTGATTAAGGATTGTTTAAGGTTTGCCATATTTATGCTTGCTCCCTTCCAGGTTTGCACTTTATTTCGCTTTGTCAGTTGTAACAACACGGAGACTCTTGATCTTCCATGTGAGCTCCATTTATTGCATATATTCGTCCTAAGCCTTCTTTTTCTTTTGCCAACTCGTATATACCAGACTAAGCGGACTACAAGGATCATTCTGTTGTAGCAATATCTTAAGGAATCTTGACGAGAAGGACTTTATGTTACCATAAGCAGGTCTACCAAGTGTTCAGATTGGATCAGAAGTGAGTTTCAGGTGTATTCTGTGAGCATTTCTGTCGCGTCTGCACACATCCCCTGTTGATACTGACTTTTGTCTTTGTTTTCGTGTATCTTAAGTTTATTCATCGTATGGAACCTTGGTGTAACTGTCATGCCCTTCAATGATCGTGAGCTGCTGTTGTCACGGAGTATAGCAAAGTCGTTCTTCACTTCATCTCGGCTTTTTTTCTTGACATCCTCCTTGCCTTTCTGCTCCATAGCTTTCCTTTTAGTGTATATCTTGGGATTAGGCCCCTGAGACTATTTGAGGCTAATGAGCACTTGTTATTGAGCTCAAGACGGTAGGGCTAGTGGAGTAGGGTCCTTAGGAGGCCGTTGGAGTCATGTGTCTGCGGATCTCGCTTTTCCTGAAATGAGTCTCTTTTAAGTGACTCTTATGCCCAGAAATGACGAAATTGCTGAACCTTTGGTAACAAGCGAGGTATATTGTTTAGTGATTTCACTTGTCTAACATCAGCCATCTGCTGCCGCGTCAGGACAGGTAAGACTGGTGAGTAGGGGACGGGGGGGGGGGGCACTAGGAGGCCGTCAGAGTCACGTAGCAGCGGATCTCGCGTTTCCTGACATGAGTGAAGGGTCGTTATCTTGGGAGGAAGAGAAACGAGATCATTGGTAATAAACCTGAGACTGTGACAAAAATTTAGG
>NC_051415.1:12992623-12993022 GCF_015228065.2 Penaeus monodon
AACAAATATAAGACGGTCCCTGAAAAGTGATCTTAAAAAGTAGAAAAGCATGATTTCCGAATAATCATATCCAAATATTGTGATCACAAGCAGTCACACTTTCCTAACTTTTAGCGAGTCTCGAGGACCTTGGAGCTGGAAGAAGGACGACTTGGATTTCCAAAACCAGCAAGCTCTCTCTGCGCTGAAATTCTCGCCCGCTCGCGCCTTGGCAAATTCAGGCTCGGCAAATTAAGGTTCGAGTTCTGAGTATTTAGATTTGCGTTATCATGGTTTACATGAAGTTCAAGATAATTCATAAAATTTCGCAGTAATTGCTTAGAGTAAAGTATAAGGTATGAGGGAATCATGCCATGGCGGCATGGGAGCTGGAACCTGACTCTGGCGAGGTCGGTATAG
>NC_051415.1:12993587-12995099 GCF_015228065.2 Penaeus monodon
TCTGTCAGACTTACAAGCCATGTTTCTGTCTGGAAGTCATATGTTCTAATTTTCCTAGGTCCGAATGAACCTGCGTCAGTTTGTTGTCATTGAGAAATTGAATCAAAATTCGACAGGCAACACACTTGCCATCATAGCTTTAACATTTGTTTGTTTGGAAATCCCTTGCACATGCGCAGAAAATCGTGCTGATTATGCTGCATAGCTATCTCAATTTTCTCAAAAACAATCTCGGAAATGGGAATTTTCCATAGTACAACGTTTACCCTTGTCAGGATTTCTTTGAGATACATTTATATCAAAGTGGGAGATTTTGACGGCGCGAATAACAACACACACGCAAAGAAGGAAAATAAAATCATGCCGACACACTTTCCTAAATCATTAAGGTAATAAACAAACCAAAGCCTCAATAATAAAAAGGGTCTGATGATATGATGGCATTAATACTCAAGCAGCAACGTGATTGTTAGCGGCACTCGCCATATTCGGCGAGAGATCTATACCAACTCTAAGACGTATTTGATAATGAGAGTAATTACAATACGCTCAGTCTGCGCTGCAAATGTTGCCACTGTGCCACTGGCGACAGGCAATTTATTCCAAAGAAGTAGATTCATATTTGGTGTCAAAATATTTATATATTTTTTTATTACAGGACCCTTGACAACACTAGAGACACTGTGTGTTTCACGGCTTCACATCTGTGTCATGAGTAATTACGTTTCTTGATTTTTACTCCTTTTGCTCAACCTAGCGGTTGTCTTTTCCTCTATCAGAGCGCATCTGGCTTTTCCTTCCAAGCCTTTTTCTTTCATTTGCAATGCTGCAAGAAGGGTGTGCAATAAAGGATGCTTCTCTGCCGGATTAGCTCCTTACGTCCATTTACTAAATGCGAAAAGATTATGGAAGCCATATAACATTAATAACAATAGTAATCAAGCAGCATAGGTGATTGTTACCATTGTTATAGCCAGTAAGAGATCTATATTTACAAACTCTAAGACGTACATGATGATGGAAGTAATTATTCTGTAATACATTCAATCTACCTTGCAGGTGCTGCCGAGTCATATGCATATGGATCCTAATATAATTAATCTGTGAGAAGGACTTTGCATTTCATTAACTCCCTGGTCTGATGCCTTTCTCGATGTCAGGGCATTAGCACTACGAGATGAATCATTGGTAATAATCGGGGGTATATATTACAAGGCTTCCCAGTATAGACTCATGTCAAACTGCAGGTCACAAACTTTATCCAGCTTCTGAACATACATGAGATAAGGGACTTAACTAAACACGAGATCGACATGGTATTTCAGTTAGCGAGAACGGCAAGTCCCAGTGATTGCTTATTTATAGACATAGTTTTTCTGACATTTATCTGAAACAAAGAGTAATAGTCGGAGGCAGGAGGCGATATCATTCATGAATATAGTATTAGGACACAGCACGCCGTCACCTTTGTGTTCGATTTTTGTCCTTGGATAATTTTGAACCAGTTAAATA
>NC_051415.1:12996513-12996916 GCF_015228065.2 Penaeus monodon
TTACTGACTTCTCTATAATCACAACACTGAAATGTAATCCAGTCTCTTACCAATCATTGTAATCACTCTCTACTCGAATTCGAGTTGAATAATACTGCAGGAAGGTGATTGAGAGCCAGGTCCTTGAGATCAAATTCGCTTTTTCCACAAATTTATTATGTTCGATGCAGTTAAGATATTTCATCATTCCATATCACACCTAACTTTCCCTACCGCTTCGTAGTTCTGCCCCCCCCCCCCCCGTTCTGAGATCGGAATTAAATCTGTTATTATCTGTGGCAGAATTGGACTGCTCGGTTTAGGTGTGTCCGTGATTGGGCCTTCTGATCGGGTTTCTGTATCTTTCCCTTCTTTTCTCTTGTTTCGTTATCTCCGGCGTCCTGTCTCTCTCCCCTCCTCCCAT
>NC_051415.1:12997207-12997491 GCF_015228065.2 Penaeus monodon
GTTTCTCGCGCACGCCTCTATGTGCTTGTGAAATGTGTATGTATATATGTGTGAGGAGTGGTTATGTGGCTGATTGAAATATACATATGTGGATATGTTCGTGCATATTTATAAGACACGACATTGTATTTGAAAGTATTTATGGAAGAATTGGTAGTATGTATGCGTGTGAAAATAATGTGCATAAAGAGAAAAAACGGATGGAATTGTGTTTGAAAACTAATTCTCAAAATGTGTGCGAGAGAAGTGTATATGAGCGAGAGCATGCGTACCTGGGAGCGCGA
>NC_051415.1:12997625-12997848 GCF_015228065.2 Penaeus monodon
CATGAGACTGTCTCAAGCAGGGGAGACCTCTGACCAGCTCCCCCCTCCCCCCTTCTCCTCCCTAACAAACGCCGCCGACCCACGTGATTGTTGGTCACGAGACGGGGACGTCGGAAAGCCACGCCGGGTTGGGTTTCCTGGCAGCCCATTATCTCTCTGGTCTGATCGAGTTACACTGGCAAGATCTTTTGTGGAAGAGGGAATTAAGGAGCGAAGTGGAAGT
>NC_051415.1:12998008-12998531 GCF_015228065.2 Penaeus monodon
TACATGTGTATATACCTATAATGCGATAATTATTGTGGAGGGAGAGTATGAAGGCGATATTAGCTGTTCTAATTTATGACAAACTTAATTTCTTAGATATTGCTCCCTCCTATAAAACAGTCACACCCAGACATCACGAAGAGAGATATAGAACCAAGTGAGGTGAATCTTATTTCCGGGAAACATCTTACAGCCAAATAAAAATCACTCAGAAAGTATGATTCAAAATCAGCTGTCTCTAGAATTCAAAAGATCTAGATTTTTTTTGTCAGCCCATACAGTCTGAGAGCGTGGAAGAGAGTCAGTTTCTAACCCCAGGCAAGACAGAGACCTTATTGAACGTGGTAAAGACGTTGGGTCAATGGGTATACGAAAGTCTGTTAGGAAAACCCTCCACTGAAAAATTACATTCCCGACTGCCAGAAAACGCCAGTCACTTACCAGATCAAGGTGATGGCATGATTTGTCATTTGGTATGCTTTGTCATGGGTACACGTCGCGAAAGACTGATTTACGTACTCTA
>NC_051415.1:12998810-12999084 GCF_015228065.2 Penaeus monodon
ATCGTTACATAATAGACGACTTGTACCCCTACTTCATTAGGATTTCTAAATCTTGCAGCAAAATCAAAAGCATTAAATCACATGGTCTTCAAATCAGAGAGTTTGATTGGTGCGGAAACACACTTGATTTGTATCCAATTGAAACACAGAGGGACTGAAAAGAGAGAAAGTAAAGTGGAATGAACCAACAGCATCTAGCTAACGGAGAAATAAATTGGCATTTGCCGTCGTAATCTGGGGAAAAAATATAAAGGAAAAAGGATTGTTATTCCGG
>NC_051415.1:12999493-12999763 GCF_015228065.2 Penaeus monodon
GGCGTTAAAGGAGAAAGTGAAAAGAGAACAGCTCGTTAGGGAACTAGAGTATAAATTTCTCTTTGTGAATTAGCTTAAACTTCTTCTGATCTGATTTCGTCAGCTCCAGAAGTCAGTGTAGGGTGATAATTAAGCTAGCTAGTGCATTTTACTGTTCGTCGGATAGCGTGCTACTGGTCCTCTTGTGCAGCAGATATTTCTCCTAATCGTGTTTATTCTCCGGTTGCTTATGTTCCCTGGCATTATTCGTAACAGGAGGATGGCATAAAA
>NC_051415.1:13002466-13003017 GCF_015228065.2 Penaeus monodon
TCTTTTCCTTTCTCCTCTACCTTTTTTCTTTTCTTTCTCATCTTCAGTATGTAAGAGCGTACCACTTTAATGCTCTGTCCGGCGAAAGGTTAATTTCACGTATTAAATCACTGCAAAATTATCAGCATGCAACACCTTTTTCTTAGCTAAAAGTGCCTCGGAAATATGGATCAATCGATTCCTGCAATGTCTTGTCTCGAATGTGATGCGTGACGTAAGCCTTGATACTCATAACGTCACCTCGTGCAATCGTTCAAATGAACCTTATGTGCTACGTTGCAATGATTAAAGTTGATGAGGACAGAATGTTAGTCAAACTTTGCTATGCAAGAGCTCATATTGCGAATTTAATTGCCAAAGTTTAAATTTACCTAATTTACGCTTCGCTTCAACACACATGGACTCAGCACTTGCAAATACGTTAACCTTTTGATAACGTAAACACAAATCATGAATATGAATAATGTAATATAGTACACTAATAATTTTGGCTGCATTTATTGGACGTAATTTATTCTTTACTGAATAAAAAGGCGCAAGTGCATGCAATT
>NC_051415.1:13003109-13003461 GCF_015228065.2 Penaeus monodon
GTAAATGAATGACTGAGAGGACAAATGAACGAGCGTCTGTTTAGACTTGGCGAAAACGACTGTGGAAGCTCACTCTGAACTGCTAAAGAAGACTATGGAACCAAAAGGAGGCGCCGAAAGGACACCAAAGATAATCTGAAGAATCTACAGGAGAGAAAGGAGAAAGATAAAAGGTCGAGTGGGCGCAAAGGAGGATTTTGCGGTCCATATCTACCCCAAGTTAGGCTACAAGGCGGTCCGTCGTGCTTCGCTTTTTAACGGCCGTGGACAAAGTCACTGGAGTAGAAGCGAGATTAAGCTGCTACAGAAGAAACGTATTAAGCATCGTCATCGTATACACACGCACGATCAG
>NC_051415.1:13004709-13005480 GCF_015228065.2 Penaeus monodon
GAATATGATAACATCATCAAACATAAGAAAGCGACATGATATTACCTTTCATACATACTTATAAGGAAACCAAAGAATAAATAGAACTAATCAATCAAAATGCCCGTCGTTATCTCTCGTTAAGGGAATTAAGCCTGTTACATTGCATTATTACGTACCAGAAAGAATCCCTAATCTCTAATCGGATAAAACCCAACGGAAGATGATTACGCCCTTTCATGCGATCAGGCCACCAATCAGAGCCACGGACGACTAAAGGACCGTGAGATGAATTGCTCAAGTCTGTGACATGTCTCCTTGCCCCTGCCTCGACCCTCTTCCTCCTGGCTAAATGACTGTTTCTTACTTTTTGCCTGTGCAGTTAGCATTGCACGTATCCGCTTCCCTACCCGCCTGACCCTCGGTTCATAGACGACCAGGAAGATGTGAGTACAGGGGATTTTTTTTTATCTCTCTTCGGTTCTTCTCTCTTCGTTTGCCTCTTATTCACAGTGTGCATAACAGGCAGACTCTGTCTGTTTGTCTGTCTTTATTTATCATTATTATTTTTTGTATGTTTGTGTCTCTTAGTGATTGCTTCATTGACTTATTCTTCCTTTTTCTATCTCTTACTTTTTCCCTCTCTCTTGTTATAAAGGACACTATACGCTTAGCACTGAACGACGGTCATTTGTTCATCTTCGGTTGAAATGAAACAATTATTACCTCGTTATAGTAGATGAAATGGTTACAACGTGTTTAACTGCAACATTCAACCAGTCATCACAAACG
>NC_051415.1:13005574-13005962 GCF_015228065.2 Penaeus monodon
AGATGCTGTCTGCATGTATTTCCCTCCCTCTTACCCCGCAAACATACACACATCACCCCCTCACTCACGCACCGTGTGTGCGCCTGACAGGAATGTTGTGTGTTCAAAAGAATACTCTAAAGATGAAAGGTCAGACAGTACAAGATGATGGCGAGACCGGCGATGAAGCCTCAGAGCGATAGGGGAGCAGGTGGAAGTGGCAGAGGTGCCGTGTGCCGAAGTGTCAAATGTCGTCAAAGGCGGAGTCCAGACCGAAGCGGGCGAGGGAGAGGCTGGAGGAGAGGACAAGTTCAGCGACAAACGGCCCAGGGTTCACTTGCGATAAACGTCTGACTTGTTGAACATTGCCAGACTCATGCATGCAGCTCGTGACCATGCCTTGCTCTAG
>NC_051415.1:13006477-13006580 GCF_015228065.2 Penaeus monodon
ATATGGCCTTCTTGTCTTTCTCGTATGACATACCTTGTATGACTTTATAATGACCCTACTTGTGGTATCTGGTCCACGCATATTTGTCCATAGCATATTTAAC
>NC_051415.1:13006635-13006758 GCF_015228065.2 Penaeus monodon
TAGTATTTTCTTACAGCGCATCGTCATTATCTTTATGCGGTGACGTCACTTAGCTCTGCCTTTTGTTTGTAATAATGTCGCAAAATGACAATTGTCGAAATAAAAGTAAACATAAAGACAGAA
>NC_051415.1:13006842-13007089 GCF_015228065.2 Penaeus monodon
AAATCGTCGACCAAGAAAATTGCTTAAATGCGGTGGTTATCGAAATGGCAGTGGCCTTAAGAGAAAGGGTAAAACGAGCTAGAGAGGTGTAGCGGAGGATACACACATATGTATGAATCTGATTTACAAATGGTCAGATGTGGTTACTTACAAGCAAGAGGGGATTGACATTATCTAACCATGTCTTCTATTCAAGTGAGTGGGAAGTCCTGTCTCTGCTTTCTGATATGCAGGTACAGCCCCCCCC
>NC_051415.1:13007132-13007823 GCF_015228065.2 Penaeus monodon
CTATTTCTTTAAAGATTTGTTTAAATAATTCAAGGCATACTATTGTGTCAACAGTCTTCAATGCCTTTAACAGCAATCCAGTTTATTCAAGCCACATTGCAGTACAATAGACGGCAGTCATGACAATCTACGGAATGTGAAAAAGAAAATAATTTTCCAAGCTGTCAGGCAGAGTGACCATTGCAGGGATATTGACCTGTATTGCATACCTCCTATACTTGGCTTCTTCACAATCTTCAGCACGAGTGGGATTCTCATCACGGCGATTGGAACTGATGCTACTCCACAAACGATTATTATCACTAATCGTCTGTGACAGTGGTTAGCTTTCGACTGTAAGACACTAAAGGCATGCGCTCTGCAGTCACTTAACTCCAGTTTGTTGCTTGATTTTGAGAGACCCGTAGGCTATATGTTATTTGTATTCTCAAGACAAAATATTGCCTAAATAACAGGATGCTTATTTGGTGCATATTGTGTTTTATCATCGTTGCATTAATTAGCTGCAAAGTTGGATGTATGATTTACAATACTGTGATTATCAACTTGACATGAAAATTATTGGCAATTATTTGATTCTAGAGGAAGAAAAAGAATAAAACGTATGTAAATCTGTAACTATATTCAAGTATCCAAATCGAAGATTCAGAGGTCGTTATAGCTGATTTAAAAAGTGGAATCACCCACACAC
>NC_051415.1:13007858-13008106 GCF_015228065.2 Penaeus monodon
TATTTTATTAAAAATCTACATCGTTTTAGCGTATATCACGCGTGTATAATTGAAATTGGAGTTAAAGTAGATGAAATCGTTCATAAGGAATTCTTTACATAACGTTTTCATTTAGGCTTCTCCAAGTTTATGTCTATGAATTAAACCACTTTATTGTGTTTACGAGATATATTCCGATCCTCAGCGTTGGAAAATTAGGTTGCAGTCATGTTATGTGAGACCCAATTATCTATTACATCGAAATTCGG
>NC_051415.1:13008169-13008236 GCF_015228065.2 Penaeus monodon
TGATCAGTAACTTTTTTTTCATTCATATGTATAATATCTACAAAATAGCCATCTCACATAGAAAAAA
>NC_051415.1:13008477-13008606 GCF_015228065.2 Penaeus monodon
GGGTATTTCATACTCAATGAATATGCTGGAATAAAATAAAAGGAGGAGCTAATGTTGATGCTTCTGGGGAAAATTAAAAAATCCCCAAACCATTTGATATCATTAAGCACCAGACGCGTCTCAAACTTC
>NC_051415.1:13010224-13010916 GCF_015228065.2 Penaeus monodon
TACGATGCGGTTCGATGTGGACGCTGCGTCTTTTCTTCGAAACCGGATCAGCACGCCCCGATCTGCCTCCAGGGGCCGCCCACGCGCTGTCTGCCGCCTAATGGTGAGAGAGGCAAGAACATCAAGTCTTATGATATATGCTGAATGTACAAAAAAATTGTCATTATTTATCGTTCGTTGTTTTATTATCATCACAATTTAATATAAGTCTGTGTGTTCACATGATCCTAGGTACACTGGTAACTGAATCTTCAGAAATATTTAATAAACTACGATGGATAGCAAGTCCATCCAATATATATCGTTTGTATTTAAGTACATACAAAAAAGGGTCAAGATTTATTGTCGATTTACAGTTGTGAAACCTCCGAGTTTATCTCACCCCGCACGTATAACTGAAATGTGAGCCAAGCATGACACCATGGTTAAGAAGGAATCCTTTATCAGAGAGGATACTTCACCAGGACTTTATGGCCAATTCATTGAACACACTGGACGAAGATGTGTATGAAAAATACTTCCATCTTCGTCAGACCAAACGGCTCAGCGTTTTCAGATTCTGTCGCATCAAAAAGATTTATCCCCCCCCCCTAAAAAAAAAAAAAAGATGGAGAAAGCTTGATAATCAAATTCTCCCCCGCCCCCTTTCCTATGTATTGATGTTTTCTTTCAAGAATCTCACACTCAAGCTG
>NC_051415.1:13010963-13011192 GCF_015228065.2 Penaeus monodon
TGAGGTAGTTAGAGGAACGGTTTGATGTCTCGAGTATATTTAAAGTCTAAGGCGTTTGATATCGGTGAATGACAGACTCGCGTTCATTTACAGCTGATAGCACTCCCTGGATTTGCAATTTTAACAACTGGAGTGTGAAAGATCCTGTCCAGGCAAGCAGACTGCGTTTCTTTGAATTTTCCACTTTCATCATGAAGTCACAAATTTATATGTGCATGGACAGGCACGC
>NC_051415.1:13013455-13013542 GCF_015228065.2 Penaeus monodon
ATAATCGTAACTAGTGCTACTTACTTACAAGAGTTTAGGAAATGTGGACACATGTTCTATGCGATTTAGGTAGAAAGAGAAATTTAT
>NC_051415.1:13013569-13013995 GCF_015228065.2 Penaeus monodon
CAGTATTAGTAATAGTTGAGACTACTTTCCTCTGTTGTAAATAGGGTCTGGCTATCATCTAAAACAATGATTAAGGTGTATGATAACGAAATAAATCACAGCAATGAGAGGAAAAGATCAACAAAGAGAAAAGCAAGTCGACACTTATTGAATATGCGTCTGATTCTGTCATGTAAAAAGAAGAAAAAGAAAAGATTGTATTGGACTTCTTTTCTCTTTATCATGTTTTCCCTCAAAGTCTCCGTCCGCCATTATTGCGTGTCTTCAAGCACTTGTTTTGTCGAACATTCAAAAGAATTAATGAACCTTCATCTCTGTGTCCTCTGCCAGTTTGTTGCAGTCAAGATTCTCCCTTCACTTGTGTTTCGGTTAAGAGAGATATCGAAAGAAGGAAAAGAGTCCCTGAAACATGGCAAAAACTGGTTG
>NC_051415.1:13014262-13014612 GCF_015228065.2 Penaeus monodon
GCGATGTATCATGGGCATCCTATTCAATTTTAGTGCGGATGCTGAGCTTTTCATATAAGCTGCCGTCAGTATGTACTGTCTCCATCATGGCGCCTTGGGAAAATATGATTATGGCGCGAGAGTAACTATTTTCAAGAGGATCTCGAAGAGGGCCTGAATATCTTGGTGAAACCGATGGAAAGATGGAAGGTGTCTGCGTTTATATATCTGGAGGTTAGAGAAGTGAGATGAACAGCCAGGCCAATCAGGATGGCGCTGTCTTTGAAAGCTGTGAGAGTATCAAGAGTCCCCGCATGCTCAAAAGGGGAACTGTTATAGGCACCCTTCTCCTTTGTTCTTGAGGCGGGGTC
>NC_051415.1:13014835-13015325 GCF_015228065.2 Penaeus monodon
GCCACAACACCCCACACACGCACAAAACAAAACTCTCTACACATAAACAACATTTACATTACTGAATATAACAAAATTTTGAGCACTTGATTAGGATATCATACATTGCGCCAGTTAGAATCAATCACCATAATGAAAGCATTAAATCGTTATAGCTTAATGAATTTTGTTCCAAATATCCTCCCCATAAAGGGCAAGGATATGAAATCAGACCGTTAAATTTCATTAAAGGAGAGAGGGAGGGTAACTTGTCATGTTGTTACAATTCCCATTTCAGTCGTTCCCTCGAAATAAATTTCTGCGAAACTAACTAACTAGTCTGATTTGTAAAAAAGAAGGATAAAGTGAACAGTTGAATGATTGTGCCCAATGCTAAGAAAAGCAACAGCAAATGTCGTATCGATTGTAATAACACTACGGCTAATACGATACTGAGAGTGCTGCTATGTTGCTTTGCCTACTGCTATTGAGAAACACACACGCTCGCGCG
>NC_051415.1:13016936-13017233 GCF_015228065.2 Penaeus monodon
ACTTGTCAAACTTACTTTTACCTTTTTACAAAAATCAGATAGTTAGTTAGTTTCGCAAGAAATTTTTTTCGGGAACGACTGAAATGGAATTGTAACAAACATGACAAAGTTATCCCTCCCTCTCTCCTATTAAAGGAAAATTTACGGTCGTGATTTCATATCATTGCCCGTTATGGGGAGGATATTTGGGAACAAAATTCATTAGCTGATAACGATTAATTGCTTTCATTAGGGGGATTGAGTCTAACAGGCGAATGAGATATCCTAATACAAGTGCTCAAAATTTTGTTATATGCA
>NC_051415.1:13017520-13017869 GCF_015228065.2 Penaeus monodon
TACAAGAACAAAGGAGACAGGGGTGCCTATAAACAGTTCCCCTTTTGAGCAGTGCTGGGGACTCTTGATATCATCAGATTTCAAAGACAGCGCCAGTCCTGAGTGGCCTGGCTGTTCATCTCACTTCTCTAACTCCAGAAATATAAACGGCAGACACCTTCCATCTTTCCATCGGTTTCACCAAGATATTCAGGCCCTCTTCGAGATCCTCTTGAAAATAAGTTACTCTCGCAGCCATAATCAGATTTTCCCAAGGCGCCATGATGGAGACAGTACATGACATGACGGCAGCTTATATGAAAGCTTCAGCATCCGCACTAAAATTGAAATAGGATGCCCAGTGATAACA
>NC_051415.1:13018143-13018578 GCF_015228065.2 Penaeus monodon
CAACCATTTTTGCCATGTTTCAGGGACTCTTTTCCTTCTTTCGATATCTCTTACCGAGACGCAGTGAAAGGGAAATCTTTGAATGCAACAACTGGCAGAGACACAGAAGATGAAGGTTCATTAATTCTTTGATGTTCGAAACAAAAAAAAAGTGCTTGAAAAGACACGCAATAATGGCGACGGAGACTTGGGGGGGAAAAACAGGATAAAGAAAAAGAAGTCCAATACAAGTTTTTCTTTTTCTTTTCTTTTTTACATGACAGAATCAGACGCTTTTCCCAAAGGAAGTGGTCGACTGGCGTTTCTCTTTGTTGATCATTTTCCTCTCATTGCTGTGAGTTATTCGTTATCAATACACCTTAATCATTGTTTTAGATGATAGCCATACCCTATTTACAACAGAGGAAAGTAGTCTCAACTATATACTAATAACTG
>NC_051415.1:13018605-13018685 GCF_015228065.2 Penaeus monodon
ATAAAATTTTCTTTCTACCTAAATCGCATAGAACATGTGTCACATTTCCTAACTCTTGTAAGTAATTAGCATAGTTACGA
>NC_051415.1:13022232-13022350 GCF_015228065.2 Penaeus monodon
GAAACAACCCAAAGTGTTCATTAATTGCTGATACAAATCGTAACTAGTGCTAATTACTTACAAGAGTTAGGAAATGTGACACATGTTCTATGCGATTTAGGTAGAAAGAAAATTTTAT
>NC_051415.1:13022378-13022812 GCF_015228065.2 Penaeus monodon
CAGTTATTAGTATATAGTTGAGACTATTTTCCTCTGTTGTAAATAGGGTATGGCTATCATCTAAAAACAATGATTAAGGTGTATTGATAACGAATAACTCACAGCAATGAGAGGAAAATGATCAACAAAGAGAAACGCCAGTCGACCACTTCCTTGGAAATGCGTCTGATTCTGTCATGTAAAAAAGAAAAGAAAAAGAAAAACTTGTATTGGACTTCTTTTTCTCTTTATCCTGTTTTCCCTCCCAAGTCTCCGTCGCCATTATTGCGTGTCTTTTCAAGCACTTGTTTTGTTTCGAACATCAAAAGAATTAATGAACCTTCATCTTCTGTGTCTCTGCCAGTTGTTGCATTCAAAGATTTCCCTTTCACTGCGTCTCGGTAAGAGATATCGAAAGAAGGAAAAGAGTCCCTGAAACATGGCAAAAATGGTTG
>NC_051415.1:13023086-13023436 GCF_015228065.2 Penaeus monodon
TGTTATCACTGGGCATCCTATTTCAATTTTAGTGCGGATGCTGAAGCTTTCATATAAGCTGCCGTCATGTCATGTACTGTCTCCATCATGGCGCCTTGGGAAAATCTGATTATGGCTGCGAGAGTAACTTATTTTCAAGAGGATCTCGAAGAGGGCCTGAATATCTTGGTGAAACCGATGGAAAGATGGAAGGTGTCTGCCGTTTATATATCTGGAGTTAGAGAAGTGAGATGAACAGCCAGGCCACTCAGGACTGGCGCTGTCTTTGAAATCTGATGAGTATCAAGAGTCCCCAGCACTGCTCAAAAGGGGAACTGTTTATAGGCACCCCTGTCTCCTTTGTTCTTGTA
>NC_051415.1:13023727-13024152 GCF_015228065.2 Penaeus monodon
TGCATATAACAAAATTTTGAGCACTTGTATTAGGATATCTCATTCGCCTGTTAGACTCAATCCCCCTAATGAAAGCAATTAATCGTTATCAGCTAATGAATTTTGTTCCCAAATATCCTCCCCATAACGGGCAATGATATGAAATCACGACCGTAAATTTTCCTTTAATAGGAGAGAGGGAGGGATATCTTTGTCATGTTTGTTACAATTCCATTTCAGTCGTTCCTCGAAATAAATTTCTTGCGAAACTAACTAACTAGTCTGATTTTTGTAAAAAGAAGGATAAAGTGAACAGTTGAATGATTTTGACAATGCTAAGAAAAGCAACAGCAAAGTCGTATCGATTGTAATAACACTAACGATGCTATACGATACTGAGAGTGCTGCTATTGTTGCTTTGCTACTGCTAATTGAGACATCCCCCC
>NC_051415.1:13024252-13024439 GCF_015228065.2 Penaeus monodon
TAAAACCCGTCTTTTTTTTTGGGAAAAAATCTCGCGGAGGAAGCCCTTGTTCGCAAGTGGGGAGATGTGAGCATCTCTCTTTTTCGAGTTGGTATTCAGTATGTCTGCGCATGGATATCAGATTTTTGTTTAAGATCATGCGTTACCTCAGTCTCTCTCTTCCCCTCCTTCTCTCTCTTCCCCTCCT
>NC_051415.1:13027110-13027321 GCF_015228065.2 Penaeus monodon
TAATAATTTTTGGTATGATATGTAACATACCCAAATTTTTACATAAAAATGATGTACAGTTCAAGGTATCATCCTTTTTCTTTTTGCTGACACGCTTCATTTTTTCCCTGAAATAAGATTTTTTGTAATCTTGATGGATAAGGATTTCTGAAGTTTTTCATGGATTAGGGGTACTACAGTGCCAAGTAAAGCCCTTTTTTTCTTTTCTTTC
>NC_051415.1:13027573-13028386 GCF_015228065.2 Penaeus monodon
TCACCTCAGTGATTTTCCCTTTTTCTGAATAAGCCCAGACATAGCGAGAGAAGAACAATTTTTTTTATCTAACGCCCATCACGTATGTTATCTTTTTTTTGCTTTGGTTATTGTCAGCGCCAAATTTAAAGTCTGAACATAGGGAAAATGCGTTATATATTTAAGTCGAGTTTTGTTTTTTAAAAACAGGCTCATTCCCTGCAGATTTAAAAAATATTTTTTAGTTTTGGGGAAAGGGATCTTAGGATTTTAAAATTATATTCCATGGGGAAATTTGAAACAAAAGACTTTATATTAATTTTCGATTTTCCAGCGTAACAGACTTTACAGTATTAGTAAAAGTGTATTTGCACGAAATAAATGGAACAGTATGTTTAAGCCATATTTTTTAAAAGAACAGCGAAAGTATAAAAAAAACATTAACAGCTTATGATGAATTGATAACAGAAAAAAAATCAGTGTATTTATAAAATGATAGAGTAGAGAAGTAACAACAGAGAATTGATAAAACAAATTACCACAGTAGTATTAACATACTGAATAATTAATTAAAGTATAATTGTACACCGTATTTGGTGAGGTTTTTAAAAGATGGACGGAGGGGTATAAGGGGGAATTTAAAAACCCCTTTCAGAATTTTAAGAAGAAAAAATTTTTATGAGTTTCAGGGAACCAGCAATAAAAAAAAACAACAGTAAGGTTTTTTAGCATTTTGTAGCAATGGGAAAATCAGTAATCTTCTTTTTATTTTCCCTCATTTACTATATCTTTTTCATTTTTACATATTTTTTGTTTTTGTTGTTCGTCTAGTGG
>NC_051415.1:13031950-13032819 GCF_015228065.2 Penaeus monodon
AACATCAAGTACCTCCTGCCTGTTAACGGCAATGAATGCAAGACCTCCTTCAGAAGAGCTTTGAGCAAGACATGGCATCTTTAAAACCCTCGTCTTTTACAAGCGAGGAGTAACAGATTTGTTGTGGGGGACTCTGTGTCTAGGGAAGGTATCCAGCAGAGTGATTCTTAAAAGATCAATATTGTCTTATGAGTGTGAAAGTGTCTTTGTATACGTTGGGAATGTCCTATGCCTATATATGCAGTTACTATTTTAATTTTATGTGTAAGGATATTTGCGTACTAATAAGATGTTGTGATCACAGCCATGGTACTGTAAACTGATTTGTATTTTTATATTCTATACCAAGACAATGACTTGTTGTTTCACTACATAACGCAAGCCTTTTATTACATATGGATGTAAACTGAATGAAAACATCGATACACACATATTTCTGCAA
This sequence comes from Penaeus monodon, assembly GCF_015228065.2. Taxonomy (NCBI): domain Eukaryota; kingdom Metazoa; phylum Arthropoda; class Malacostraca; order Decapoda; family Penaeidae; genus Penaeus; species Penaeus monodon. The sequence goes on from NC_051415.1 coordinate 13,032,393, forward strand.
ATTACAATCTGGATTCCTTTTATCTCTTTCCTAGTAGAAGGAGTCCCAGACCCAGACGGAGATGGAATGTACAGTAACCAAAGCCTGCTTCTACCCACTGACCCTTTGGGACCCTCAGAGAGCAGGGATGGGAAATGTGTTCCTGCCAAGCGGAGGGACAATTTCCCCCGAGGAATTAGGGGAGCCGAGAGGAAAGGCTAACCAGCGTCAAGGACTTTACCTCTAAGGAAGCCATATATCATCGCCCCGTCTTTCTAAAGTGAAACCGTTTGAAATCTCAGGGGCTCCTCTAACGGACACGAAAATCATATATGTGGTATCCGAAGTAAAGGCATTTTTCTATCCCTATCTCTTTTCGGAAAATTGACTGGGTTTGATATAACGCTTTCACCAGACGATGTTCAACCATACCCGTCTTTACACTACT
>NC_051415.1:13032911-13033003 GCF_015228065.2 Penaeus monodon
GTTTACTACGTTCCTGTATTAAATATCCTGGATGTCTTTAATTTTAATATCACCAAAAGGGCAGCTAGTTGTCTTTTCTTGTGCAGGACCTG
>NC_051415.1:13033411-13033792 GCF_015228065.2 Penaeus monodon
TTCTCATAGTCACAACCACCAACAGTCAATATGATAAAATGATCAGAAGACACAATTGTATTAAAGTCTGTGAAACCTTGTCCAGCGATGTACAGCCAATTGCCTTGGTAAAAGACTATTTATAGCCTTGATAGCATTCGATTATCGCTCTTCTTATCTAACTCTTGCTACGGTATCTTTAATACGCTGCCATCAGATGCACTTGAGCGAATCCGACCAACATGCTACACGACCCGGAAAAAGGAATTTAAACCTTTATGCTCTCTTTCACTTGTCTGTCTTTCAATGTCGTAAATGCCCCCCCCCCCCCCTTTTTGTGTATGTTATAGCATCCTACAGATCAAGACGATTTTTTTTCTTATTCTAGAAAAAAACATCAGG
>NC_051415.1:13033849-13033933 GCF_015228065.2 Penaeus monodon
CGAAGATCAGTAACTTTGTCTAGAAACAGTGTATTTTTTAATGTGGAACCTTTCTTATGCTGATGGCTTTTCTTCCCGGTCAAC
>NC_051415.1:13034293-13034715 GCF_015228065.2 Penaeus monodon
CCAACGTGCTAATTACCTTCTATTTACTTATAACCTACAAGTGAAAAAATATACGGTTCTATATCGAATGCTTGAAAAGATAAACAATCTGTGGAACGAATGTAACATTAAAACGCGCTTCACGAGCAATCATAAATCACTGTATGTTACTTTTGATGGCTAATAAAAGTGGGTCTCTTGCAGCACTTTAGCTCTCTGAGTTTTGTAGTAAGTGTAAAGAGAAAATCGCCAGTCAATAGCTAATTTCTGAAAAAAGAGAGTTGCTTTGAACTTAAGGCCGAAAAATCCTGAATTCCGTTTGGGAGAATGGTGACAACGATAAAACAAGTAATAACCAAACATGAAGACTGCATTACGTCACTCTGCACAGAGGTTGCAGAATGAGGGAGACTACTGCCTGATTGGAAGCCATATAATGAAAA
>NC_051415.1:13035085-13035651 GCF_015228065.2 Penaeus monodon
ATGAATCAATTGAACAGGTGAAAAGACCAAATCTTGTGGCACACAAAAAAGAAAAATGCTTTTCTTCTATTGGAATGAGAGAAAGAGAGGGATATAACATACTCTGAACAACGCAATATTATATATGCCTACAATGTAAAGTCTCTTAAATCACTATGTACCCAATGGCATTATAATTATCCTTAAACCATTGAAATGTCACTCTGTATCACTTAGCCTGTTTAATATTCCGGATGGTCGATTTGTTTTTCAGTAACAAGTGACAGCCGCCATTCAAACTGTTTAAGTTTCTATTACGTTAACAAATCTCGGTAAAGCATTTTCTAGGTGCTGCATATCTATTTTAACTCATACAGTAGAATATTATAATACTCTCTATAAAAGTTTATATTATAAGGGAATTATAGTTTTTCTACTTCCATTTTCTTTTTTTTATGAATACTCTTACAAATGTTCGGTCTAACTGTTGCGATGACCAATATTCACATAACCTTTTCAAGTTATTAGCTTCGACAGAAATTTGAAATCATTCATGTTTATCGTTCAATAATTCCTTTTTTGTGTGT
>NC_051415.1:13038981-13039046 GCF_015228065.2 Penaeus monodon
ATTGTCAGTGGCTACCACCTTGTAATATTGGCGAGTTTGCATAAACGTCATGACTGGCGAAGGAT
>NC_051415.1:13039111-13039458 GCF_015228065.2 Penaeus monodon
GCGTTAAAAATACTACGCAAATACGTTTCTCAAATCTCGTGTTTAATAAGTGCTTTGCTTGATTTTCTTACTTCAGCATTGCAATTTGTGATTGCAAAAGCGCCATGGTGTGGAGTCGGATAATCTGGCGAGCTGCAGCATCGACCCGTCTAACCGATGCCCTGATTGCAGATGGGTCATCCCTCCCATCCATTGAGATTTTTTGTCTCCATCTTAAAAACTTCTCGCCATGTCAGAATTCTTTCGTCTCTGATCATTGCTTTCCTACCGTTTGTCCTATCGCTCCCGATATGTCGTAACCACCAGTTTCGCTCTCTCTCTCTTGGAAAATTACAATTCTTGTCAAA
>NC_051415.1:13039476-13039653 GCF_015228065.2 Penaeus monodon
GTGAGTGGCAATATTTTCACTGTACAGTTATCATAATCGCATATTTAATATTAACTGAGTGCCTGTGCTTGCAGGAGACCGTGTGAAGCAATGACAAAAGATAAAGGCGACTGCCGTTCAGCCCTGCATTTTTTTCTCTCTATCGCCCAGGGCATAAAACCCTGCATTATGAGTAAG
>NC_051415.1:13039740-13040030 GCF_015228065.2 Penaeus monodon
CCAGGGTTGAAGTTTTGGCAAAGGCCTGACTGACAGGTGTTAATTGTTTTCACTAAAAAATGCATTGCTATACCCCACTCCCGTAACCCGAGCCAGGGCCGTTTTTATCAAAATAACGATATTTGTCCTTACACCTAATTTTAGAGCCCTTTAATTTATGACAATCGCCTGATATTCCCCTTCTTGATTTTTTTTATTTTTTCTCGTACTTTTAAATCATCAAGTTTTATTTTCGTTGTTGATACTGGAATTATTACGATGCCAAAGCAATAGAAGCAGAAAAAAGGGGA
>NC_051415.1:13040304-13040657 GCF_015228065.2 Penaeus monodon
GGGAACATGGCGTAAAAACGGTTGTAAGTTGTTTATCAACCTTTTTTAAAGGAAAAATCTTGTGATTGATTTTTGCTTTTACTGTGCATTACTAAGTCATGCATAAATGATTATTCATTTTCTTGCACTATCATCTTTAAGTAAAAAAAAATGTTTTAAACTCGTGTTCGGTTTTTGCGAAACGAAGGGAAAGCAGATTTAAAAAGAAAAAAACGTTTTCTCGCAAAGATCTCAATGTTTCTATCTTTCTCTATTAAAATTTTTGACTGTTTATACTGCTTCCAAAAAGCCAAAGACCGACCCAAATTTGGGTATGAATTCGTATTCTCCCCAAGCATAAAGTTGCTTTTTGT
>NC_051415.1:13040706-13041131 GCF_015228065.2 Penaeus monodon
CCCCAAAGACACTTTATGACAACTCGTCAGCATTCTAAAAAATACGCAGAAACCCCACTGTTTGTCAACTGGGGACGAAGGATAAAAGGGGATAAAAGCGTCTTTTTTTCCACTGAAGAGAAAGACTGAAAAAGGGGGAAAGTTTTTGGTGATGTGATTCCCCGCAAGCAGTTGGGTTCCAGCCTCAAATCTTTCCTTTTAAAGCTTTCGATTTTGGTTTTAATGAGAGCTCAAAAATGTTTTACGAAAGAAATTCGAAGTTTGGAAAAAAAAACGCGTAAAATAAGACGGTGTTTCCTAATGGCAATTATTTTTGTACGGTAAAGACTTTTTCTTCAGGTAAACAAAAAATTCAGTTCAAAAAAATATAATGAAAAAACGTAATCGTCTCCCCTGGCTGTCTTTTAAAGTAATGTATTAAATAA
>NC_051415.1:13041957-13042068 GCF_015228065.2 Penaeus monodon
ATAAATTATTAAGTAATTTTAAGAATATGAGTTTTAGCATACAATCTACGCAATTTTGTGATGAGTATGTATATGTGTATATAATATGCAATTTTATAAAAAACATTAGCT
>NC_051415.1:13043191-13043529 GCF_015228065.2 Penaeus monodon
ATTATTAGCATCATTTTCATCATAATAAAAACTTAAACAAGAGAAATGAAGACGACAATAGAGATTATTGCAGTTAAAGCAACAGTGATTATATGAATCCACAAAGAAGGAAGTTCTACTGAGGGGTTTGGCTACGTTGACTTTGCTCTTTCCGTTTGGGTTTTGTGTGATGCTTCAGTGCCTCGTGTAATAGCAGCTGCTGCCGGTTGCTGTTACGCAAGGAGGCTGGTTTCTTTTTTATTTTTACTGTCGTGCCGGAAAGACTTGCATAAAGGTATATATAATGCTTTTTGATTGTTCGTGATTTTTTTTCTGGTGTGTGAGGTCTTTGGAAAGTT
>NC_051415.1:13043867-13044338 GCF_015228065.2 Penaeus monodon
CGTATCCAGATACAAATGGACACTAAATATGTGAGCGGGTCTGCTGTTTCCAGATGAGAACTATCCTTTCCTTAGCACTTTTCATAATTTGATATCGGTCACCTAGCTGTCAAGAGAGACAGGCATGATTGACGGGCAGAATATTTCTGTCTGAGTCAAGAGTGTGTGTGTAATCTGAAACTGTTGCTCGGAATTTCATATGAGCTTCCATGCGAAGAAAAAAAGTAGGTTTTTTGAAATTTATGAATAAAATTTATGAATACTATTTCACAACGTCGTAAAAACAAGGTGATAAGGATATCCAAGGGCACAGATATGCCACTAATGCGGTATTGTTTTCGTCAGTGTGAAACCATCGGAGTTATAGCGCAGAACATTGCAATTGCGTGGTTATTGGACATATTTCCCAAATGAGGGAACAGAAGCCTCATTCATGAGTTTAGCACTGGCAAGGGTACTATTTGTAAACCT
>NC_051415.1:13044883-13045357 GCF_015228065.2 Penaeus monodon
GTTTACAAATAGTACCCTTGCCAGTGCAAAAACTCATGAATGAGGCTTCTGTTCCCTCATTTGGGAAATATGTCCAATAACCACGCAATTGCAATGTTCTGCGCTATAACTCCGATGGTTTCACACTGACGAAAACAATACCGCATTAGTGCCATATCTGTGCCCTTGGATATCTTATCACCTGTTTTTACGACGTTGTGAAATAGTATTCATAAATGTATTCATAAATTTCACAAACATACTTCTTTCTTCGCATGGAAGCTCATATGAAATTCCGAGCAACAGTTTCAGATTACACACACACTCTTGACTCAGACAGAAATATTCTGCCCGTCAATCATGCCTGTCTCTCTTGACAGCTAGGTGACCGATATCAAATTATGAAAAGTGCTAAGGAAAGGATAGTTCTCATCTGGAAACAGCAGACCCGCTCACATATTTAGTGTCCATTTGTATCTGGATACGTACGCAGAA
>NC_051415.1:13045659-13046029 GCF_015228065.2 Penaeus monodon
CTCCTCGTTACCTACATGAAATCCAAACTTTCCAAAGACCTCACACACCAGAAAAAAAATCACGAACAATCAAAAAGCATTATATATACCTTTATGCAAGTCTTTCCGGCACGACAGTAAAAATAAAAAAGAAACCAGCCTCCTTGCGTAAAAAGAAACCCCCGGAAAGCAGCTGCTATTACACGAGGCACTGAAGCATCACACAAAACCCAAACGGAAAGAGCAAAGTCAACGTAGCCAAACCCCTCAGTAGAACTTCCTTCTTTGTGGATTCATATAATCACTGTTGCTTTAACTGCAATAATCTCTATTGTCGTCTTCATTTCTCTTGTTTAAGTTTTTATTATGATGAAAATGATGCTAATAATCA
>NC_051415.1:13048070-13048518 GCF_015228065.2 Penaeus monodon
TTCATTTAATACATACATTTAAAAGACAGCCAGGGTAGACGATGTACGTTTTTCATATATAATGTTTTTTGAACTGATTTTTTGTATTACCATGAAGATAAAGTCATTACCGTCACTTAAATAAATTGCCATTAGGGAAACACCGTCTTATTTTACTGCTTTTTCTTTTCCAAACTTCGCATACATTCTTTCGTGAAAACATTCCTTGTAGCTCTCATTCAAATCCAATCGAATAGCTTTGAAAGGAAGATTTGAGGCTGGAATCCAACTGCTTTGCTGGGAATCACATCACCAAAAACTTTCTCCATTTCAGTCTTTCATCTTCAGTGGAAAGAAGACGCTTTATATCCACGTTTTATCCTTCGTACCCAGTTGACAACAGTGGGGTTTCTGCGTATTATTTAGAAATGCTGACGAGTTGTCCATAAAGGGGTCTTTGGGGGATTTG
>NC_051415.1:13048557-13048922 GCF_015228065.2 Penaeus monodon
TATTCACAAATAGCAACTTTGATGCGTTGGTGAGATATACGAATTCATACCAAGATTGGCTCGGTCTTTGGCTTTCTGGAAGCAGTATAAACAGTCAAATATCTAGATAGAGACAGATAGAAACTTGAGATCTTGCGATAAAAACAGTTTTTATCTTTATAAATCTGCTTTCCCTTCGTTTCGCAAAAACACGAACACGATGTTTAAAACATTTTTGTTACGTTAATGATGATAGTGCAAGAATATGAATAATCATTATGCATTGACATTAGTAATGCAACAGATAAAAGCAAACATCAATCACAAGATATTTCCTTTGAAGATGGTTTGATAAAATCAACTTACAACCGTTTTTATTCGCCATG
>NC_051415.1:13049107-13049392 GCF_015228065.2 Penaeus monodon
CCTTGCCTACTCTTCCCCTTTTTTACTGCATTGCTATTGACTTTGGCATCGTAATAATTCCAGTATCAACAACGATAATAACAACGGTGATGATGTTAAAAGTACGAGAAGAAAATATAAAAAATCAAGAAATGGGAATATCAGGCGAGGTTGTCAATCAATTAAGCTCTATATTAGGTGTAAGTGACTAAGTACTCGTTACTTTTGATAACAACGGTCTGGCTCGGGTTACAGTGAAGAGTGGGCTATAGCTAAATGCATTATTAGGTGAAAACAATTAAACTA
>NC_051415.1:13049644-13050068 GCF_015228065.2 Penaeus monodon
GTTAATATTCATATGCGATTATGATAACTGTACAGTGAAAATATTGCCACTCACAAAAAAAAAAAAAAACTTTGACAAGAATGTTAATTTTCCAAGAGAGAGAGAGCGAAACTGGTGGTTACGACATATCAGGAGCGATAGGACAAACGGTAGGAAAAGCAATGATCAGAGACGAAAGAATTTCTGACATGGCGAGAAGTTTTTAAGATGGAGACAAAAAAATCTCAATGGATGGGAGGGATGACCCATCTGCAAATCAGGGGCATCGGTTAGACGGGTCGATGCTGGCAGCTCGCCAGATTATCCGATCTCACACCAATGGCGCTTTTGCAATCACAAATTGCAATGCTGAAGTAAGAAAATCAAGCAAAGCACTTATTAAACACGAGATTTGAGAAACGTATTTGCGTAGTATTTTTAACGC
>NC_051415.1:13050132-13050201 GCF_015228065.2 Penaeus monodon
ATCCTTCGCCAGTCATGACGTTTATGCAAACTCGCCAATATACAAGGTGGTAGCCACTGACAATGGTTA
>NC_051415.1:13053457-13053963 GCF_015228065.2 Penaeus monodon
AAAAAGGAATTATTGAAACGATAAACATGAATGATTTCAAATTTCTGTCGAAGCTAATAACTTGAAAAGGTTATGTGAATATTGGTCATCGCAACAGTTAGACCGAACATTTGTAAGAGTATTCATAAAAAAAAGAAAATGGAAGTAGAAAAACTATAATTCCCTTATAATATAAACTTTTATAGAGAGTATTATAATATTCTACTGTATGAGTTAAAATAGATATGCAGCACCTAGAAAATGCTTTACCGAGATTTTGTTAACGTAATAGAAACTTAAACAGTTTGAATGGCGGCTGTCACTTGTTACTGAAAAACAAATCGACCATCCGGAATATTAAACAGGCTAAGTGATACAGAGTGACATTTCAATGGTTTAAGGATAATTATAATGCCATTGGGTACATAGTGATTTAAGAGACTTTACATTGTAGGCCATATATATATTGCGTTGTTCAGAGTATGTTATATCCCTCTCTTTCTCTCATTCCAATAGAAGAAAAGGCA
>NC_051415.1:13054289-13054697 GCF_015228065.2 Penaeus monodon
ATGCTTCCAATCAGGCAGTAGTCTCCCTCATTCTGCAACCTCTGTGCAGAGTGACGTAATGCAGTCTTCATGTTTGGTTATTACTTGTTTTATCGTTGTCACCATTCTCCAAACGGAATTTCAGGATTTTTCGGCCTTAAAGTTCAAAGCAACTCTCTTTTTTCAGAAATTAGCTATTGACTGGCGATTTTCTCTTTACACTTACTACAAAACTCAGAGAGCTAAAGTGCTGCAAGAGAACCCACTTTTATTAGCCATCAAAAGTAACAACAGTGATTTATGATGCTCGTGAGCGCGTTTTAATGTTACATTCGTTCCACAGATTTTTTATCTTTCAAGCATTCGATTAAGAACCGTATATTTTTCACTTGTAGGTTATAAGTAAATAGAAGGTAATTAGCACGTTGG
>NC_051415.1:13055051-13055576 GCF_015228065.2 Penaeus monodon
GTTGACCGGGAAGAAAAAGCCATCAGCATAAGAAAGGTTCCACATTAAAAAATACACTGTTTCTAGACAAAGTTACTGATCTTCGTAAAAAAAGAAAAAAGAAAGAAAAATAAAACAATAAAAAGATTAAATAAACAAATAAAACCTGTGTTTTTTTCTAGAATAAGAAAAAAAATCGTCTTGATCTGTAGGATGCTATAACATACACAAAAAGGGGGGGGGGGGGGGGCATTTACGACATTGAAAGACAGACAGTTGAAAGAGAGCATAATGGTTTAAATTCCTTTTTCCGGGTGGTGTAGCAGTTTGGTCGGATTCGCTCAAGTGCATCTGATGGCAGCGTATTAAAGATACCGTAGCAAGAGTTAGATAAGAAGAGCGATAATCGAATGCTATCAAGGCTATAAATAGTCTTTTACCAAGGCAATTGGCTGTACATCGTGGACAAGGTTTCACAGACTTTAATACAATTGTGTCTTCTGATCATTTTATCATATTGACTGTTGGTGGTTGTGACTATGAGAA
>NC_051415.1:13055982-13056077 GCF_015228065.2 Penaeus monodon
ATTCAGGTCCTGCACAAGAAAAGACAACTAGCTGCCCTTTTGGGTGATATTAAAAATTAAAGACATCCGGATATTTAATACAGGAAGTAGAAAAC
>NC_051415.1:13056167-13057076 GCF_015228065.2 Penaeus monodon
ATAAGTAGTGTAAAGACGGGTATGGTTGAACATCGTCTGGTGAAAGCGTTATATCAAACCCAGTCAATTTTCCGAAAAGAGATAGGGATAGAAAAATGCCTTTACTTCGGATACCACATATATGATTTTCGTGTCCGTTAGAGGAGCCCCTGAGATTTCAAACGAGTTCACTTTAGAAAAGACGGGGCGATGATATATGGCTTCCTTAAGAGGTAAAGTCCTTGACGCTGTTAGCCTTTCCTCTCGGCTCCCCTAATCCTCGGGGGAAATTGTCCCTCCGCTTGGCAGGAACACATTTCCCATCCCTGCTCTCTGAGGGTCCCAAAGGGTCAGTGGGTAGAAGCAGGCTTTGGTTACTGTACATTCCATCTCCGTCTGGGTCTGGGACTCCTTCTACTAGGAAAGAGATAAAAGGAATCCAGATTGTAATTTGCAGAAATATGTGTGTATCGATGTTTTCATTCAGTTTACATCCATATGTAATAAAAGGCTTGCGTTATGTAGTGAAACAACAAGTCATTGTCTTGGTATAGAATATAAAAATACAAATCAGTTTACAGTACCATGGCTGTGATCACAACATCTTATTAGTACGCAAATATCCTTACACATAAAATTAAAATAGTAACTGCATATATAGGCATAGGACATTCCCAACGTATACAAAGACACTTTCACACTCATAAGACAATATTGATCTTTTAAGAATCACTCTGCTGGATACCTTCCCTAGACACAGAGTCCCCCACAACAAATCTGTTACTCCTCGCTTGTAAAAGACGAGGGTTTTAAAGATGCCATGTCTTGCTCAAAGCTCTTCTGAAGGAGGTCTTGCATTCATTGCCGTTAACAGGCAGGAGGTACTTGATGTTTTATATTTATATAAGATATATAAATCTTTTCATTGTA
>NC_051415.1:13061076-13061773 GCF_015228065.2 Penaeus monodon
CCGTACTGTTGCTTCTTCTATTGCTGGTTCCACTGAAACTACGATAACAATGTTTTTCTTCATTAATTCTGTAATGGGTTTCAATTCCCCACTTATAGCCAGCCCTCCGTCCATCATTTAACCTCGAGCAAATACGGTGTACAATATATAGCGTTGTAATTAATTATTCAGTGATGTTAATACTACTGTGGTAATATTGTATTATCAATTCTCTGTTGTTACTGTCTCTACTACTATCATTTTATCAATAGCACTGATATTTTTCTGTTATCATATTCATCAATAAGCTGTTATGTTTTAATCTTATACTTTCGCTGTTACTTTTAAAAATATGGCATTACCATACTGTTCCATTTATGTTCGTGCTAATACAGCTTTTACTAATACTGTAAAGTCTGTTACTGCTGGAAAATCGAAAATTAATATAAAAGTCTTTTTGCTTCAAAGTTCCATGGAATATAATATTAAAATCCTAAGATACCTTCCCAAACTATAAATATTTATTAATCTGACAGGGAATGAGCCATGTTTTATAAAGAAAACAAAACAGTCGACTCAATACTATAACGCATTTTGCCTATGCTTCAGACTTTAAATTTGGCGCTGACTAATAACATCAAAGCAAAATAAAGATAACATACGTGATGGGCGTTAGAGTAAAGAAATTGATTCTTCATCTCGCTATGTCTGGTCTTAT
>NC_051415.1:13062069-13062192 GCF_015228065.2 Penaeus monodon
GAAATGAAAAAGGTCTTGACTTGGCACTGTAGTATCCCCTAATCCATGAAAGACTTCAGAAATCCTTATCCATCTAAGATTACAAATAATCTTATTTCAGGGAAACATGAAGCGTGTCAGCAT
>NC_051415.1:13065021-13065408 GCF_015228065.2 Penaeus monodon
TCGAAAATAAAGATGAGATGCTCACATCTCCCCACGTTGCAGAACAAGGCTTCCTCCGCGGAGATTCTCACAAGACGTTGCTAACACTTACATAAAAAAGGAAATTATAAAAGAAAATCTTACGGTCGATGATGTAATTACTGATATAGAAAAAAAGATAAAGGCAAACGCTAGCATACTGAGAAATCACAAAAAGGGTTTTATGTCACGTTAAAGATATAGAATGTGTCTGTGCCGTAGAAAATAACATAAAGTCCAGCGTTGTCATTTACCAGAACGATCCGTAAAAATGCGATTTAAAAAGGACCATCTCTTGCCTTGTCAGTCACCATACAATTTCACACTCTGTTGCACTCTCGTTTATCAACCAGCCTACTATCAATGCTG
>NC_051415.1:13066198-13066532 GCF_015228065.2 Penaeus monodon
TTCACAGACAGGTAGCAATTTTCCGCCTGAAAAAACATATAAAACCATCTGGATTTCTCTATGTTTCTTCCCTTTCCCACTGTCTTTACCGTTTATCAGTAAATTAAAATAACAACAGTTAGTTTGCACGACTAATAAAAATAGGAATAAAGAAGGAAAAACAGAATGATGAAATAACTGACTAAAATTATTTTGTAATTGTTATAAGTGAAATAAACATCTCATACTTATATTTGTGAAGTGGAGGGGTGGTGCTTATCTTTGTAAGTACCTTCGTAAGGATAGTAATGGTGGTGATAATAGTACGAATAAAAATAATGGAATTAATGATGGA
>NC_051415.1:13067612-13067882 GCF_015228065.2 Penaeus monodon
TTTCATGACAACTACAGGCTACCTTTTAACCCCATGTCCTTAAAGGTTTGAGTCAAAAGATTATAACTATGCTATTGTGCCCTTTTTATTGTATATTCCTGAAAAAAGAAACATTCATTATGCTTTAAATATCTATATATAGGACTATGACAAAAAAAAAAAAATCTCAATCTCTCGAGTGGAAATAAAGTGTGCGATGTGTTTAAAAAAGTGGGATTTTTGCGTTTTGTGTTGGGGTCGGAGTCGGAGTCAGTGTCGGGACATTTTTTA
>NC_051415.1:13068062-13068347 GCF_015228065.2 Penaeus monodon
TGTTTCTTACACTACAAACTCACGAACATAAATCACTAAAATTCTCAACGCCTCTCTGGCTCTTCCTTCATGGTATTACCCGTAGTGGAGTGTGTTAGCTTTCGCTTTGTCAGGGGGTTGCTGTACCAATTTGTATCTCGCGAGTTGGCTGGCCTCCATGTAATGCGTTAGGATCCATACAGGGAGCGGCTTTTTTGCAATATCCCTCTAATTATACTGCTTGCTCGTGCAGAGAAAGCTTTACAAGGAAAATAGAGTGTGAGCTCAGAGTGGTTGCATTATTAT
>NC_051415.1:13070131-13070359 GCF_015228065.2 Penaeus monodon
TGATTTTTGACACGTGGGGCCTAACAAATTTTGCATAGATAATCTGACAAACTACCATATAGCCATGTCTCATTTTGGTTGTTATCAACACGCATGCATTATCGCACCAGATGTTGCCTATTTTTCTCACCTTTCTTTAATCAGTTTTCGTTACATGTAAAGGGCGACGGCAGTTTGCTTCTCATTTATCAAGATATGGCGCGTACAATATGCGGGAAAGGTTATATT
>NC_051415.1:13070594-13070786 GCF_015228065.2 Penaeus monodon
AACTTTCTTCTGTTCAGTATATTCCCTATAGTGTAGTTTCAGTTCTAATGTTATGTTTATTAAAGTAAAGGCTGGTAGTTTGACATGGGTGAATAAATGCGTTTTATTCCCATGCCTTACAGATAGTGGAGCGGCAATGGGATCAAATTTTGAATTACCCTGCAGGGCGGTAGAATAGAGCTAAATGTGTAT
>NC_051415.1:13070935-13072646 GCF_015228065.2 Penaeus monodon
TGGGGTGGTTTTCCTCCTCTTTTTCCTCTCTTCCCTCCCCCTCTTCCTCTCTTCCCTCCTCCTCTTCCTCACCCTTCCCTCCTCCCCTTCCTTACGTTTCTCCTCTTCCTTCTCTTCCCTCTTCCCCTCCCTCCCCATCCCTCCTCACCTTTCTCCCCACCCCTCCTTCCCTTCCTCCCCTTTCCCTTCTCCTCTTCCTACCCCTTCTCTACCCCTTCCTCCCTCTCCCCCCTCCTCAACCCACACGACCACCACCTCAGAGCGCAAAACCCCGCCGTAACCGTAAACTTTGGGTTTCGTGATCTCTCTTGCCACTATCGCGTCAACATATACTTATTGAGGAATGTCCTTGCGTACGAGTTAGCTGCTTTGCCTCCCTCGGTGTTTCATGACGATGGCACGATGAGATAGAGAAACAAGGCCTGATCTGTCCAAAAGGCTGGGGGAGCACTGTGAAGCAGCCTGTCCTACCACAAGTTACCTTGGTGTCTTCACAACGGGCAGCGTACCTGATCGACGGAATGATAATTATCCAATCCCTAAACGACAATCACTTCATTAAGTGATCTTGGGAAGGTGGTGTTTAAAGCGACTTGTGTGACCTTTGTACCAATCAAAGGCAACAGAGATGTGCCCAAATACAGACGAGTTGTCAAGTCTAGCGTCAATAAGGCAAATCTTATTCTTAAACGAATAATCTGTGGAAAATGGACAAGGGGTATTGTCTAGAAATACGTCGATTGTTCAGGCAGGGGGATTTGCTGATGGTGAAGTCGTGAAGATTGTCCGTAGAGAAGGTGTATTTGCCTTGAGGAGGCTAGAAACATACAGGGGGGGGCATACACATGCCTGCTACTGCACAGTATTGTTCTGTCGAAATACCATTCCGGATAATTGTCCGAGATGATGACCAAGACGTCCTTGTGTTGCTATTGTACTATTCAAGCGAAGGAATGCTGCAAACGAAGTATACATGCAAGGCACTCTGAAAAGAAGGAACGCTATATTCCAATTCCTCAGATCTCCTCAAAGTGGCCAATGCCATTTGCCGATGCTTACCACGATGCACGCCTTGTCAGTATGCGATACTACGAGGGCCTTGCATAGCTTTGTAAATCGGTCTGCGTACTGTATTCTTGCCAAAAATGCCTATGCTCTGCAGGGTTTGACGAAGTTTGAGGACAAGGACATTTTTCTGGAATCACAAACATTTGCTCTGTTAATGCATGGGAAAACGGCTACGCTTCACTCTAGCTAAGACCATTGACAAAGCTACGTCATTTTTTTTTTTGCCACTAACTGAGGATGCTTATGAACAGCACGCCTCACTTTATCAAGTTACTGTTTGGTGCCAGAGTCCAAATTTTCCAAACCCGGGAAAAGGGTAGCCCAGTTGGCCATGTTTGGCATCAGCCAATTCAATGGGACTTCTGCCATCATTGCACAAAATGAATCTGCAGCGTAGAAATGAGAGACATGACACATTTTTACTGCACGGACAAAAAACTGTAAGCGAGTTCACTACAAAAAGGAAGAAGGGACTTATAATAAACAAAATGCTTTGCTTTGTTCTATGGCTGTGGGAGGTTATCTAAATCTGATATCTGCGATGTTCGCACTAAATAACGGAACGAATTTTAGGAAAAAAAGTTAAAAGGCATTTTAAAAGCACGAGTAGTGGTTCAAAAAACTCAAAAAATGGGAACTTTCA
>NC_051415.1:13072696-13073184 GCF_015228065.2 Penaeus monodon
ACCCCGGGCTGATAATAGACAGAAGAGATTTCTGAAACTTGGATTTTTTTCATTGTTTGTGGCTTAAAAAAGGGGGTTTAGGTGACATGTTAGAAGTAGATTTCACGAGTACAACCATAATTTCCATGAAGTTGACATTCTAACGAAGAAAACGATACCCATTTTGCTTTGTTCTGCCACTGCACAGGGTATCTCAGTTTCCAGGTCTCCTTTTTGGCTAATTTACCGCTCCACTAAAGGTAGTTCCCTAGCGATCTGGGCAGCTGAGGTTCAGAGTGTGGGGGGCCTGATAAGTCTAATTCCGGTACTGTTTCATTACTAAAGCACGGAAACTTTTGGTGAAAAATTTGACTTTTATAGACTATGGAAAAGTTGTAGTCCTCGAACTGGTTAGTTAGACTGTACTGAGATGTCGTTCTTACTGCCAGGATGTCACTAGTACATACGCATTTTTTTCAAAATGGCGACAGACAAGGTAAGGGGAAAAT
>NC_051415.1:13073649-13074088 GCF_015228065.2 Penaeus monodon
CAATAAATCTCCTATTGAATATCAAGAAAACAGTAATCGCATGATAAAGTTATACCTTTAAAGGTATCATCCTAATCGCCAGACGCCAGACAACAACGAAATCAGTCTAGATGTGCGAACAATGGCGCAGTTTGGCTAAAGGGTGGAGCCAACGACTTTGGCTTGGGTTGTCCCTCGATTTTTTTTTCTACTGATTTTGTGTTTTTCTCTCTCTGATTTTACGGTACTGCGGATATTACAATGAACCTGCAGTTGTTTTATTCGTTTTTTTTTTTAAAGGTTACCCTCTTTTTTTATGCATGGTTATTTTATTATATATATTTTTTGAGGTTTAATTTTCTTTCGTGGAAACAAATTGATATTAATAGTTTTCTTCGCATTCCAACAATAGTTCTAAACAGTTATGGATATACACTGAGGGCATCTGAACTTATCGCTA
>NC_051415.1:13074418-13074762 GCF_015228065.2 Penaeus monodon
AAAACATACGACTTTAGATTAGATTACATTGAATAAGGACAGTGACTGTATTTTAAATAATGAGGATGTAAATAAAGACGATCATAAAAAAACAATTTATAGTGAAATTAATATAAATGATAAAGCGTAACGAAGCTATCTTTGCTGTATTCCATTTTTAAGTTTCGCTTGAAATGTTTCGTTATCATTACATGCTTTGGCTGGAAACTTTCTGTGATTGCGGAATGATGGCAGTTCGCTACCCCGTAGACTTTACACGTCAGAGAGATTGATCGCTGGCTCCTACGGCCCCGGTGTCTGGAGAAAGACAGAGAAACCCCTTCAAGACACTTGCATACACAAAT
>NC_051415.1:13075473-13075649 GCF_015228065.2 Penaeus monodon
TTCACTGTGCTTCGTCGGGCAGTACGTTGCATTAACATCTTACATCAGAAAACATTTTCTATGTGACTACGTAAATAAAGTCTTCAGTTTCGTGTAAAATGTAATAATAATAGATACTAGATTTTAAAGAATGAAACAAATGCACATCAAATGTATGAGACTCCAATTATAAGTTA
>NC_051415.1:13077067-13077280 GCF_015228065.2 Penaeus monodon
ATGATTAAAAAAAAGAAAAAACAGGTTTAGAATTGGTAAAAAAGAAGCATATAAATAGAAGATACATCTATAATAATAATAAAAAAATCCAACATTTTCATTCGCAAACCCCTAAAACAAAGCCAGCACAAATAATAAAATATTAAACCGAATGAATATCCATCATTACTACATAAAATCAAATGGTGATAACAGCCCCCCCCCCATTAAATG
>NC_051415.1:13077321-13078048 GCF_015228065.2 Penaeus monodon
TCCATCACTTGCGAAACCCCTCCACACATCTAGGTGAGCACAGGGGAGAGCACAGCATCTTGGCCCCAGAGTGAGCTCCCCGTCTCGGCCATCACGTAAAGGGTTTCTATCAGTTGTTGCTCTGCCGCAGCCCAGGGGGGTTTCTCGCCGCGCGCCCGCTCTCTTCCGACTTGGAGGTTTTTTCCGTTGGTCGTGGGGCGATTTTATTTTTTTTAATTGTTTTAGAGTATTTTTGGTTAATTTCGTTATTTTTAAAAAAAATATATATATTTTGTTGCTTATTGTTACTGGGATTTGAGTTTGTTCAGTTTTGTTAATGGTGGATTTCCCTTTCGTTTATTATTACTGAATATTGCGTGTGTGGCATAATTAATTTTCGTAGCCTACATAAAAAAAAGGAATTGGGCTTAATAAGGAAGGGAGATATGAATAGCCAGCCCCTAAGATATCCATTCCGTCCGTGTATGAACTGGTCATGGGGCCGAAACGGAGGTGTTGAAGGGAGAATGATAGGGACACAGAAGAAAAGAGAAAGGGGATTTAAATGAAAGCGATAAACAGTTACAGTGAAGAGCGAGGCACCTGTCATGACTTCTATAACATGTCAGGGGTTTTGGGACCTCAAGACGAAACGGTAAGATGACAAGATGGTGTTCAATAGTTTAAGGCAGCTTACCAGGCGGTAACGCCTTGTCTCAGTGATGAAGGTAGAAAAGGTAAAAAATTT
>NC_051415.1:13078629-13078721 GCF_015228065.2 Penaeus monodon
AATAATAAAATTTTATTAATATATATTTTTAATACACAAACACACATGTATTCATCTTTGTATGTATGATCTTTTGTGATTAATAAATCAGC
>NC_051415.1:13079974-13080423 GCF_015228065.2 Penaeus monodon
TTACATTTAATACATTACATTTAAAAGACAGCCAGGGTAGACGATGTACGTTTTTCATATATATGTTTTTTGAACTGAATTTTTTGTATTACCATGAAGATAAAGTCATTACCGTCACTTAAATAAATTGCCATTAGGGAAACACCGTCTTATTTTACTGCGTTTTCTTTTCCAAACTTCAGCATACATTCTTTCGTGAAAACATTCCTTGTAGCTCTCATTCAAATCCAATCGAATAGCTTTGAAAGGAAGATTTGAGGCTGGAATCCAACTGCTTTGCTGGGAATCACATCACCACAACTTTCCTCCATTTCAGTCTTTCATCTTCAGTGGAAAGAAGACGCTTTATATCCACGTTTTATCCTTCGTACCCAGTTGACAACAGTGGGGTTTCTGCGTATTATTTAGAAATGCTGACGAGTTGTCATAAAGTGTCTTTGGGGATTTTG
>NC_051415.1:13080462-13080829 GCF_015228065.2 Penaeus monodon
TATTCACAAATAGCAACTTTGATGCGTTGGTGAGATATACGAATTCATACCAAGATTGGCTCGGTCTTTGGCTTTCTGGAATGCAGTATAAACAGTCAAATATCTAGATAGAGACAGATAGAAACATTGAGATCTTTGCGATGAAAACAGTTTTTATCTTTATAAATCTGCTTTCCCTTCGTTTCGCAAAAACACGAACACGATGTTTAAAACATTTTTGTTACGTTAATGATGATAGTGCAAGAATATGAATAATCATTATGCATTGACATTAGTAATGCAACAGATAAAAGCAAACATCAATCACAAGATATTTTCCTTTGAAGATGGTTGATAAAATCAACTTACAACCGTTTTTATCGCCATG
>NC_051415.1:13081016-13081302 GCF_015228065.2 Penaeus monodon
CCTTGCCTACTCTTCCCCTTTTTTACTGCATTGCTATTGACTTTGGCATCGTAATAATTCCAGTATCAACAACGATAATAACAACGGTGATGATGTTAAAAGTACGAGAAGAAAATATAAAAAATCAAGAAATGGGAATATCAGGCGAGGTTGTCAATCAATTAAGCTCTATAATTAGGTGTAAGTGACTAAGTACTCGTTACTTTTGATAACAACGGTCTGGCTCGGGTTACAGTGAAGAGTGGGCTATAGCTAAATGCATTTATTAGGTGAAAACAATTAACTA
>NC_051415.1:13081554-13081976 GCF_015228065.2 Penaeus monodon
GTTAATATTCATATGCGATTATGATAACTGTACAGTGAAAATATTGCCACTCACAAAAAAAAAAAAAAAACTTTGACAAGAATGTTAATTTTCCAAGAGAGAGAGAGCGAAACTGGTGGTTACGACATATCAGGAGCGATAGGACAAACGGTAGGAAAAGCAATGATCAGAGACGAAAGAATTCTGACATGGCGAGAAGTTTTTAAGATGGAGACAAAAAATCTCAATGGATGGGAGGGATGACCCATCTGCAATCAGGGGCATCGGTTAGACGGGTCGATGCTGGCAGCTCGCCAGATTATCCGATCTCACACCAATGGCGCTTTTGCAATCACAAATTGCAATGCTGAAGTAAGAAAATCAAGCAAAGCACTTATTAAACACGAGATTTGAGAAACGTATTTGCGTAGTATTTTTAACGC
>NC_051415.1:13082041-13082106 GCF_015228065.2 Penaeus monodon
ATCCTTCGCCAGTCATGACGTTTATGCAAACTCGCCAATATTACAAGGTGGTAGCCACTGACAAT
>NC_051415.1:13085362-13085849 GCF_015228065.2 Penaeus monodon
GATAAACATGAATGATTTCAAATTTCTGTCGAAGCTAATAACTTGAAAAGGTTATGTGAATATTGGTCATCGCAACAGTTAGACCGAACATTTGTAAGAGTATTCATAAAAAAAAGAAAATGGAAGTAGAAAAACTATAATTCCCTTATAATATAAACTTTTATAGAGAGTATTATAATATTCTACTGTATGAGTTAAAATAGATATGCAGCACCTAGAAAATGCTTTACCGAGATTTTGTTAACGTAATAGAAACTTAAACAGTTTGAATGGCGGCTGTCACTTGTTACTGAAAAACAAATCGACCATCCGGAATATTAAACAGGCTAAGTGATACAGAGTGACATTTCAATGGTTTAAGGATAATTATAATGCCATTGGGTACATAGTGATTTAAGAGACTTTACATTGTAGGCCATATATATATTGCGTTGTTCAGAGTATGTTATATCCCTCTCTTTCTCTCATTCCAATAGAAGAAAAGGCA
>NC_051415.1:13086175-13086587 GCF_015228065.2 Penaeus monodon
ATGCTTCCAATCAGGCAGTAGTCTCCCTCATTCTGCAACCTCTGTGCAGAGTGACGTAATGCAGTCTTCATGTTTGGTTATTACTTGTTTTATCGTTGTCACCATTCTCCAAACGGAATTTCAGGATTTTTCGGCCTTAAAGTTCAAAGCAACTCTCTTTTTTCAGAAATTAGCTATTGACTGGCGATTTTCTCTTTACACTTACTACAAAACTCAGAGAGCTAAAGTGCTGCAAGAGACCCACTTTTATTAGCCATCAAAAGTCACATACAGTGATTTATGATTGCTCGTGAAGCGCGTTTTAACGTTACATTCGTTCCACAGATTGTTTATCTTTTCAAGCATTCGATTAAGAACCGTATATTTTTTCACTTGTAGGTTATAAGTAAATAGAAGGTAATTAGCAAGTTGG
>NC_051415.1:13086947-13087034 GCF_015228065.2 Penaeus monodon
GTTGACCGGGAAGAAAAAGCCATCAGCATAAGAAAGGTTCCACATTAAAAAATACACTGTTTCTAGACAAAGTTTACTGATCTTCGT
>NC_051415.1:13087095-13087478 GCF_015228065.2 Penaeus monodon
CCTGATGTTTTTTTTCTAGAATAAGAAAAAAAATCGTCTTGATCTATAGGATGCTATAACATACACAAAAAGGGGGGGGGGGGGCATTTACGACATTGAAAGACAGACAAGTGAAAGAGAGCATAAAGGTTTAAATTCCTTTTTCCGGATCGTGTATCATGTTGGTCGGATTCGCTCAAGTGCATCTGATGGCAGCGTATTAAAGATACCGTAGCAAGAGTTAGATAAGAAGAGCGATAATCGAATGCTATCAAGGCTATAAATAGTCTCTTTTACCAAGGCAATTGGCTGTACATCGCTGGACAAGGTTTCACAGACTTTAATACAATTGTGTCTTCTGATCATTTTATCATATTGACTGTTGGTGGTTGTGACTATGAGAA
>NC_051415.1:13087872-13087967 GCF_015228065.2 Penaeus monodon
ATTCAGGTCCTGCACAAGAAAAGACAACTAGCTGCCCTTTTGGTGATATTAAAAATTAAAGACATCCAGGATATTTAATACAGGAAGTAGTAAAC
>NC_051415.1:13088044-13088947 GCF_015228065.2 Penaeus monodon
AGTAGTGTAAAGACGGGTATGGTTGAACATCGTCTGGTGAAAGCGTTATATCAAACCCAGTCAATTTTCCGAAAAGAGATAGGGATAGAAAAATGCCTTTACTTCGGATACCACATATATGATTTTCGTGTCCGTTAGAGGAGCCCCTGAGATTTCAAACGAGTTCACTTTAGAAAGACGGGGCGATGATATATGGCTTCCTTAAGAGGTAAAGTCCTTGACGCTGTTAGCCTTTCCTCTCGGCTCCCCTAATCCTCGGGGGAAATTGTCCCTCCGCTTGGCAGGAACACATTTCCCATCCCTGCTCTCTGAGGGTCCCAAAGGGTCAGTGGGTAGAAGCAGGCTTTGGTTACTGTACATTCCATCTCCGTCTGGGTCTGGGACTCCTTCTACTAGGAAAGAGATAAAAGGAATCCAGATTGTAATTTGCAGAAATATGTGTGTATCGATGTTTTCATTCAGTTCACATCCATATGTAATAAAAGGCTTGCGTTATGTAGTGAAACAACTAGTCATTGTCTTGGTATAGAATATAAAAATACAAATCAGTTTACAGTACCATGGCTGTGATCACAACATCTTATTAGTACGCAAATATCCTTACACATAAAATTAAAATAGTAACTGCATATATAGGCATAGGACATTCCCACCGTATACAAAGACACTTTCACACTCATAAGACAATATTGATCTTTTAAGAATCACTCTGCTGGATACCTTCCCTAGACACAGAGTCCCCCACAACAAATCTGTTACTCCTCGCTTGTAAAAGACGAGGGTTTTAAAGATGCCATGTCTTGCTCAAAGCTCTTCTGAAGGAGGTCTTGCATTCATTGCCGTTAACAGGCAGGAGGTACTTGATGTTTTATATTTATATAAGATATATAAATCTTTTCATTG
>NC_051415.1:13090847-13091544 GCF_015228065.2 Penaeus monodon
CCGTACTGTTGCTTCTTCTATTGCTGGTTCCACTGAAACTACGATAACAATGTTTTTCTTCATTAATTCTGTAATGGGTTTCAATTCCCCACTTATAGCCAGCCCTCCGTCCATCATTTAACCTCGAGCAAATACGGTGTACAATATATAGCGTTGTAATTAATTATTCAGTGATGTTAATACTACTGTGGTAATATTGTATTATCAATTCTCTGTTGTTACTGTCTCTACTACTATCATTTTATCAATAGCACTGATATTTTTCTGTTATCATATTCATCAATAAGCTGTTATGTTTTAATCTTATACTTTCGCTGTTACTTTTAAAAATATGGCATTACCATACTGTTCCATTTATGTTCGTGCTAATACAGCTTTTACTAATACTGTAAAGTCTGTTACTGCTGGAAAATCGAAAATTAATATAAAAGTCTTTTTGCTTCAAAGTTCCATGGAATATAATATTAAAATCCTAAGATACCTTCCCAAACTATAAATATTTATTAATCTGACAGGGAATGAGCCATGTTTTATAAAGAAAACAAAACAGTCGACTCAATACTATAACGCATTTTGCCTATGCTTCAGACTTTAAATTTGGCGCTGACTAATAACATCAAAGCAAAATAAAGATAACATACGTGATGGGCGTTAGAGTAAAGAAATTGATTCTTCATCTCGCTATGTCTGGTCTTAT
>NC_051415.1:13091840-13091963 GCF_015228065.2 Penaeus monodon
GAAATGAAAAAGGTCTTGACTTGGCACTGTAGTATCCCCTAATCCATGAAAGACTTCACAAATCCTTATCCATCTAAGATTACAAATAATCTTATTTCAGGGAAACATGAAGCGTGTCAGCAT
>NC_051415.1:13094513-13094893 GCF_015228065.2 Penaeus monodon
TCGAAAATAAAGATGAGATGCTCACATCTCCCCACGTTGCAGAACAAGGCGGAGATTCTCACAAGACGTTGCTAACACTTACATAAAAAAGGAAATTATAAAAGAAAATCTTACGGTCGATGATGTAATTACTGATATAAGAAAAAAAAGATAAAAGGCAACGCTAGCATACTGAGAAATCACAAAAAAGGGTTTTATGTCACGTTAAAGATATAGAATGTGTCTGTGCCGTAGAAAATAACAATAAAGTCCAGCGTTGTCATTTACCAGAACGATCCGTAAAAATGCGATAAAATGGACCATCTCTTGCCTTGTCAGTCACCATACAATTTCACACTCTGTTGCACTCTCGTTTATCAACCAGCCTACTATCAATGCTG
>NC_051415.1:13096005-13096342 GCF_015228065.2 Penaeus monodon
TCACAGACAGGTAGCAATTTTCCGCCTGAATAAAAATCATATAAAACCATCTGGATTTCTCTATTTTTCTTCCCTTTCCCACTGTCTTTACCGTTATCAGTAAATTAAAAATAACAACAGTTAGTTGCACGACTAATAAAAATAGGAATAAAGAAGGAAAAACAGAATGATTGAAATAACTGACTAAAATTATTTTGTAATTGTTATAAGTGAAATAAACATCTCATACTTATATTTGTGAAGTGGAGGGGTGGTGCTTATCTTTGTAAGTACCTTCGTAAGGATAGTAATGGTGGTGATAATAGTACGGAATAAAAATAACGGAATTAATGATGGA
>NC_051415.1:13097492-13097762 GCF_015228065.2 Penaeus monodon
TTTCATGACAACTACAGGCTACCTTTTTACCCCATGTCCTTAAAGGTTTGAGTCAAAAGATTATAACTATGCTATTGTGCCCTTTTTATTGTATATTCCTGAGAAAAGAAACATTCATTATGCTTTAAATATCTATATATAGGACTATGACAAAAAAAAAAAAATCTCAATCTCTCGAGTGGAAATAAAGTGTGCGATGTGTTTAAAAAGTGGGATTTTTGCGATTTGTGTTGAGGTCGGAGTCGGAGTCAGTGTCGGGACATTTTTTAC
>NC_051415.1:13097949-13098222 GCF_015228065.2 Penaeus monodon
CTTACACATACAAACTCACGAACATAAATCACTGAATTCTCAACGCCTCTCTGGCTCTTCCTTCATGGTATTTACCCGTAGTGGAGTGTGTTAGCTTTTCGCTTTGTCAGTGTTGCTGTAGCCAATTTGTATCTCGCGAGTTGGCTGGCCTCCATGTACATGCGTTAGGATCCATACAGGGAGCGGCTTTTTTGCAATATTCCCTCTAATTATACTGCTTGCTCGTGGCAGAGAAAGCTTTACAAGGAAAATAGAGTGTGAGCTCAGAGTGGT
>NC_051415.1:13099968-13100134 GCF_015228065.2 Penaeus monodon
GTCTCATTTTGGTTGTTATCAACACGCTGCATTTATCGCACCAGATGTTGCCTATTTTTCTCAACCCTTTCTTTAATCAGTTTTCGTTACATGTAAAAGGGCGGACGGCAGTTTGCTTCTCATTTATCAAGATATGGCGCGTACAATATGCGGGAAAGGTTATATT
>NC_051415.1:13100370-13100561 GCF_015228065.2 Penaeus monodon
AACTTTCTTCTGTTCAGTATATTCCCTATAGTGTAGTTTCAGTTCTAATGTTATGATTATTAAAGTAAAGGCTGGTGAGTTTGACATGGGTGAATAAATGCGTTTTATCCCATGCCTTGCAGATAGTGGAGCGGCAAATGGGATCAAATTTTGAATTACCCTGCAGGGCGGTAGAATAGAGCTAAATGTGT
>NC_051415.1:13100707-13102423 GCF_015228065.2 Penaeus monodon
TGGGGTGGATTTCCTCCTCTTTTTCCTCCCTCTTTTCCCTCCTCCTCTTCCTCCCCCTTCCCTCCTCCTCTTCCTCACCCTTCCCTCCTCCCCTTCCTTACGTTTCTCCTCTTCCTTCTCTTCCCTCTTCCCCTCCCTCCCCCATCCCTCCTCACCTTTCTCCCCACCCCTCCTTCCCCTTTCCTCCCCTTTCCCTTCTCCTCTTCCTACCCCTTCCTCTACCCCTTCCTCCCTCTCCCCCCTCCTCAACCCACACGACCACCACCTCAGAGCGCAAAACCACCGCCGTAACCGTAAACTTTGGGTTTCGTGATCTCTCTTGCCACTATCGCGTCAACATATACTTATTGAGGAATGTCCTTGCGTACGAGTTAGCTGCTTTGCCTCCCTCGGTGTTTCATGACGATGGCACGATGAGATAGAGAAACAAGGCCTGATCTGTCCAAAAGGCTGGGGGAGCACTGTGAAGCAGCCTGTCCTACCACAAGTTACCTTGGTGTCTTCACAACGGGCAGCGTACCTGATCGACGGAATGATAATCATCCAATCCCTAAACGACAACCACTTCATTAAGTGATCTTGGGAAGGTGGTGTTAAAGCGACTTGTGTGACCTTTGTACCAAATCAAAGGCAACAGAGATGTGCCCAAATACAGACGAGTTGTCAAGTCTAGCGTCAATAAGGCAAATCTTATTCTTAAACGAATACATCTGTGGAAATGGACAAGGGGTATTGTCTAGAAATACGTCGATTGTTCAGGCAGGGGGATTTGCTGATGGTGAAGTCGTGAAGATTGTCCGTAGAGAAGGTGTATCTTGCCTTGAGGAGCTAGAAAACATACAGGAGGGGGCATACACATGCCTGCTACTGCACAGTATTGTTCTGTCGAAATACCATTCCAGGATAATTGTCCGAGATGATGACCAAGATGTCCTTGTGTTGCTATTGTACTATTCAAGCGAAGGAATGCTAGCAAACGAAGTATACATGCAAGGCACTCTGACAAGAAGGAACGCTATATTCCAATTCCTCAGATCTCCTCAAAGTTGGCCAATGCCATTTGCCGATGCTTACCATCGATGCACGCCTTGTCAGTATGCGATACTACGAGTGCCTTGCATAGACTTGTAAATCGGTCTGCGTACTGTATTCTTGCCAAAAATGCCTATGCTCTGCAGGGTTTGACGAAGTTTGAGGACAAGGACATTTTTCTGGAATCACAAACATTTGCCCTGTTAATGCATGAGAAAACGGCTACGCTTCACTCTAGCTAAGACCATTGACAAAGCTACGTCATTGTTGCCACTAACTGAGGATGCTTATGAACAGCACTCCTCACTTTATCAGGTTACTGTTTGGTGCCAGAGTCATATTTCCAAGCCGGAAATGGTAGACCCAGTTGGCCATGTTTGGCATCAGCCAGATTCAATGGGACTTCTGCCATCATTGCACAAAATGAATCTGCAGCAGTAGAAATGAGAGACATGACACATTTTTACTGCACGGACAAAAACTAGTAAGCGAGTTCACTACAAAGGAAGATGACATTATAATAAACAAAATGCTTTGCTTTGTTCTATGGCTGTGCAGGTTATCTAAATCTGATATCTGCGATGTTCGCACTAAATAACGGAACGAATTTTAGGAAAAAAAGTTTAAAAGGCATTTAAAAGCACGAGTAGTGGTTCAAAAAACTCAAAATATGGGAATCTTTCA
>NC_051415.1:13102476-13102964 GCF_015228065.2 Penaeus monodon
ACCCGGGCTGATATATAGACAGAAGAGATTTCTGAAACTTGGATATTTTCATTGTTTGTGGCTAAAAGGGGTTGAGGTGACATGTTAGAAGTAGATTTCACGAGTACAACCATAATTTCCATGAAGTTGACATTCTAACGAAGAAAACGATACCCATTTTGCTTTGTTCTGCCACTGCACAGGGTATCTCAGTTTCCAGGTCTCCTTTTTGGCTAATTTGCCGCTCCACTAAAGGTAGTTCCCTAGCGATCTGGGCAGCTGAGGTTCAGAGTGTAGGGGCCTGATAAGTCTAATTCCGGTACTGTTCTCATTTACTAAAGCACAGGAAACATTTGGTGAAAAATTTGACTCTTAATAGACTATGGAAAAGTTGTAGTCCTCGAACTGGTTAGTTAGACTGTACTGAGATGTCGTTCTTACTGCCAGGATGTCACCTAGTACATACGCATTTTTTTTCAAAATGGCGACAGACAAGGTAAGGGGAAAAT
>NC_051415.1:13103473-13103912 GCF_015228065.2 Penaeus monodon
ACAGTAATCGCATGATAAAGTTATACCTTAAGGTATCATCCTAATCGCCAGACGCCAGACAACAACGAAATCAGTCTAGATGTGCGAACAAATGGCGCAGTTTGGCTGAAGGTGGAGCAACGACTTGGCTTGGGTTGTCCCTCAGATTTTTTTTTTTCTACTGATATTTGTGTTTTTCTCTCTGATTTTACGGTATTGCGGATATTACAATGAACCTGCAGTTGTTTTATTCGTTTTTTTTAAAGGTTACCCTCTTTTTTTATGCATGGTTATTTTATTTATATATATTTTTTTTGAGGTTTAATTTTCTTTCGTGGAAACAAATTGATATTAATAGTTTTCTTCGCATTCCAACAATAGTTCTAAACAGTTATGGATATACACTGAGGGCATCTGAACTTATCGCTACAAAAACACCTTACAATGAATAAAAAAAGAA
>NC_051415.1:13104186-13104522 GCF_015228065.2 Penaeus monodon
TGTTAACTTGTACTAATATCTTTCGAGTTTTATAAAAAAACATACGACTTTAGATTAGATTACATTTGAATAAGGACAGTGACTGTATTTAAATAAGTGAGGATGTAAATAAAGACGATCATACATAAACAATTTATAGTGAAATTAATATAAATGATAAAGCGTAACGAAGCTATCTTTGCTGTATTCCATTTTAAAGTTTCGCTTGAAATGTTTCGTTATCATTACATGCTTTGGCTGGAAACTTTCTGTGATTGCGGAATGATGGCAGTCGCTACCCCGTATGACTTCACACGTCAGAGAGATTGATCGCTGGCTCCTACGGCCCCGGTGTCT
>NC_051415.1:13105076-13105515 GCF_015228065.2 Penaeus monodon
ATATTATTTGTATAAAAACGTATTTCTACAAAAATTAGAAAAATCTAATATATACTAATGTAAAATAGTAGTAAAAAAACGTAATATTGATGAGAGCAAAAAGGGGTAATGATAATAATGATAATTAAAAAAATACTGATGTTTCATAAGTTTGTTGAAAAAGAAATAATCAAAATTGACATTCACATTCTTCGTCGGGCAGTACTTTGCACTAACATTTTCATCAGAAAACCCTTTTTATGTGATTACGAAATGAAGTCTTCATTTTGGTGTAAAATTAATAATAATAGATACTAGTTTTTAAGAATGAAAAAAAAGCACATCAAATTATGGACTCCAATTTATAATTTAAGGGAAAGGAAAGGAAAAGGGAAAACAACAGAAGTGGGTTATTATAGGAAAAAAAATTCGGAAAGGGAGCAGGATATATAGGGAATAA
>NC_051415.1:13106854-13107097 GCF_015228065.2 Penaeus monodon
TGTCCTGTCAAAAAATGATATATAAGGAATGATTAAAAAAAAGAAAATAACAGGTTTAGAATTGGTAAAAAAAGAAGCATATAAATAGAAGATACATCTAATAATAATAATAAAAAAATCCAACATATCATTCGCAAACCCCTAAAACAAAGCCAGCACAAATAAATGAATATTAAACCGAATGAATATCCATCATTACTACATAAAATCAAATGGTGATAACAGCCCCCCCCCCATTAAATG
>NC_051415.1:13107139-13107863 GCF_015228065.2 Penaeus monodon
TCCATCACTTGCGAAACAGCCTCCACACATCTCAGGTGAGCACAGAGAGAGCACAGCATCTTGGCGCCAGAGTGAGCCTCCCCGTCTCGCCATCACGTCAAGGTCTATCAGTTGTTGCTCTGCCGCAGCCGAGGGAGGGTGCTCGCCGCGCGCCGCTCTCTTCCTGACTTGGAGGTTTTTCCGTTGGTCGTGGAGCGATTTCATTTGTTTTAATTGTTTAAGAGTATTTTCGGTTAATTCGTTATTTTGAAAAAAAATATATATATTCGTTGCTTATTGTTACTGGTATTTGAGTTTTGTTCAGTTTTGTTAATGGTGGATTCCTTGCGTTTATTATTAGCTGATATATTGCGTGTGTGGCATAATTAATTTTCGGTAGCCTACATAAAAAAAAAGGAATTGGGCTTAATAAAGGAAGGGAGATATGAATAGCCAGTCACTAAGATATCCATTCCGTTCCGTGTATGAACTGGTCATGGGGCCGAAACGGAGGTGTTGAAGGGAGAATGATAGGGACACAGAAGAAAAGAGAAGGAGATTAAGTGAAAGCGATAAACAGTTACAGTGAAGAGCGAGGCACCTGTCATGACTTCTCATAACATGTCAGGGTTCTGGCACCTCAAGACGATAACAGGTAAGATGACAAGATGGTGTTCAATAGTTTAAGGCAGCTTACCAGGCGGTAACGCCTTGTCTCAGTGATGAAGGTAGAAAGTAAAATGTG
>NC_051415.1:13111002-13111162 GCF_015228065.2 Penaeus monodon
TAAACAAAAATATAATCAATAAGCTCATTTGCATGGCTGTGAATCACTGACTTTCCCACCTCCACCTACTTTAGTCCATTTTCTTGCGGCGAAGGAGATGTATGACTCAAGCAATGGATTTTCTAAATGAAAAACTAGCAGCACTGAAAAAGGTATTTAC
>NC_051415.1:13111625-13111836 GCF_015228065.2 Penaeus monodon
CACACACATATATAATTGCATGTTCCCTCAATCAGTTTCGTGAATCACTCTATCTAGGACCTGTGGCTTAAGATTCAAAATACGTAGATAATACTAAATATTTTTTTGGCCTTATTTACATATGTAGCCCACGCAATTGCTTCAATAACGTGGTGAAAATTGATGCACGTGATTTGTAAGCGCCAAATGAAGCATGTGCGTTGGTGGGAAT
>NC_051415.1:13111944-13112169 GCF_015228065.2 Penaeus monodon
GCATAAGACTTTAGTAACCTCTTTAAGTGATTAATCTATTTACAGAAATGAGAAGTCACATATGCATTTTTTTTCTTTATTTTCACATTCCTATATAGAGAAACGTATATTTCAAAAAGTTGTTTACCTGTTGGCTGTCAAGGTACCACCTGCTTGCACAATTTTATGTCAGCTCCTGCACATAAGCATATTTTCCTTTATCACTTAAATGTGTGTATGTGTGTG
>NC_051415.1:13112527-13112741 GCF_015228065.2 Penaeus monodon
AAAAGGTGATATTGTTTCATGAATGTCAAAAAGACAAGAACGCTGAAAAGCTGGAAGATCAGTGATGGACAGGCTTGCTATACTTCCTGGTAAAATGGATAAAAGTGTTAATTTGAGACTATTTTTAGCATCAATTAAATGCCAGATTAATTAAATGCAAGACTTTCACGGGATAATTCCGGGGAAGGAACCGTTTAGAAGAAATTGCGGTCGA
>NC_051415.1:13113225-13113528 GCF_015228065.2 Penaeus monodon
TTTCCTCTTTGAATAAAAACCACACACACATACTTCCCCCCCTGAATAAAAACAGAAACCTTCCCATGCACAAATAACATACACAAGCAAAACACACAGAAACAGACATACACGCAGACTTTTGTGGATAAACGTACGCAAGCTTTTCCTTATACATTTAACTGTCTCTCCAAAACTCTCAAAAATAAAAAGACCTTGACAACAGAAGAGTTTTTTTTCCACGTTACATTGTTTTCTTAAGACATTATTACTCTCAGCAACAACGAATCCCTTCTACTTTAACTCATCTCTCTCCCCCCGATG
>NC_051415.1:13115406-13115834 GCF_015228065.2 Penaeus monodon
ACAAACGTCCTTCCACATCAAGGCTTTCCGTACATGTGCGTGCAATTGAAAATAGGTAAAGTTTTACGTCCAACTTATATCTTAAGCGCAACGTAACTAGATGTAGAAGGAAAAAAAATATAAGTCGCTTGAAAAATTTTGCTGGAAACAAAGCTCTGACAAATCCAAAGATTCATTGTGCATATCCCCCCCTCTCCGGTTTCTCTCTCTTTGTTTTCCTCACCCTCTCTTGTTTTTCTTCCAACTACTTTTATTTGTTTTCATTGTTCAAATCCTTTCCAGTTTTCTCTAAATCATTTTACTTTTTCATGTTATCTAAATCTCTATCCTCCATGTTTTCTTCAATGATTTCTGTTTCTCTCTGTTTCTATAATCTTTCTTCTCTGTCAATTCCTGACTTTGCTTTCCTCTTTCTTTCACCTTGCAAT
>NC_051415.1:13115908-13116179 GCF_015228065.2 Penaeus monodon
ATTCTCCCGTTTCTTCTTTTCCGTCATTCTCTTTCCTTCCTATCACCCGCCATTTATTCCCTCCCGTCTCCCCCTCTCCTGCTGTTCCATTCATGGCCAGCCCTCGATCAGACACGATGACTTTATGCGGTTTTAACCCTAATGGAAAACGTCCCCAGCGGTTGGAAAATGCTAAATAAGCTGACACGAAATCAGGATGCCCATGAAATATTTCTGTGGATGCATGGAAATATTTTCAGTCAGTTCCGGCAAAAACATTTCCGATCAACAG
>NC_051415.1:13116934-13117464 GCF_015228065.2 Penaeus monodon
GATTCTGAAACTGGCAGCGTGACCATGCGACCACGACAATGCACGGTGGGGGATAAGGACAGACATCTGTTGCTCAACCACCAATTCGGGATCTAAGAAACTCAAAGCTGAAACTACTAAACGAAAAAAAATATATATATACCTGAGGATTTTAAGCAATATCCTTACTCTGACCAGTCAATGAGCGGCACGCATGTACGACGCGCCGACAATCTCCAAGTCTTTGATATAACAGCGGGCGCGTCAGTTTGATGACATGGCAGGTTCGAAGGTCCTTCCTTCACGCTTCTTTCTTCAAGACAAAGGCTGTCTAGCTTTGTCTGTCCTGAAACCACAGTACTTGGGGATTCCTTTTCTGAATGGCAAAGTAATAAAGCGGCTTTCAAAACGTTACATATATATGTATAATCACATTATAAACTTAGCATGTAATGAATGATATATGTTGTGGGACTCGACCGGCAAGGATGTCGGTTCTCTTACAAGGGCCAACAATCCTCCACATATGTTTATATTATTTTCTAGCGAAT
>NC_051415.1:13117777-13118676 GCF_015228065.2 Penaeus monodon
GCAATGCCACTACTATATCGTTTCCATTTCCGACTTGACTCTACGACTGACGCAACAATTTGTTTTCTAGTCAGGGCGCACCAGGTGTGCTGCAATTTTTCTTAATTTGTGACCAAAACACGGACTGCGACGTCGAAACCGTTTCTCGGATCCAGCTCCAGATGTGCTTCACGCGTTCGGGATAATAGCACCTCGGACAGATCGCTGCTGTTTGGGAAGGGAGGAGGAAGCAAGTGTTCAACCGTTTAGTCACTTGTGTTTTTGAGTATTCCTCTTTCTTTCCGACTTTATGCGTTTTCTCACACTTGCTGGGTAATTTCCTCGGCTTAATGGACGCGGTTATATTGTTTCCCGAATATATCAGTTATCTACTGTGGAGGTTTTCAATAGTTGTATATTACCGATGTATCCTATTGTGGCACTCCAATGTTTTATTCCATTTACATGGTGTGTATGCTTTTATTACATTCCCCTAAAAATATACAAACTACTGTAGCTTTCTCTATACGAATTCTGAATTCTGATTAATGGGAACCTTTAGTTTAAATTAGATTAGGTAATTTTTCTACATTTCTCTATTGTTTTCCCGACTTAAAAGGCATTCGCAAAACGTTACTGAAATAATATGATGTCATTTTATGCTTGTCTGTGGGTTAGGAACCAGTTGAACTAGGGTAGATAGGAAGGTTATGGGGTAGATTAAGATTGATTTGATGTGGATAGTGAGTTAGAGTGTTAATTAAGGCTGGTATGGAATAGATAATGATGAAAAAGTGCAGAGACTGAGCCGATTTTAGCCGATTTTTTTTTCTTTTATAATGAATGTAGATAAGAATAAACGTTCAAGGCCTATAATACTTGGATTTCATCATAATCGCATATTAACACTTTTACCGATG
>NC_051415.1:13118703-13119261 GCF_015228065.2 Penaeus monodon
TCAGATACTTTTGTACTCAGCCAAATATTCGGACCGTTTTCCGTTTCTCTGTTCCTTTTCAATGTCTTTATAATGTCGTTATATGGTCTTTAGATGCTGAGGAAAAGCTATATTACATAGGATCACAAATTCTCAGGCGATGGCTGCAGGTGATACTATAAACAACTCGCCCTTTCGGATAACATTAGACTACATATTCTATGAGCTCCTCCACCTCCATCAGCCGATTTAAGGTGTATATACTGCCTACGCTTGAAACTGACCGAGATTCACTTCGAGAAATCTGACTTCCCGAGGAAAATAATCAAATTCTCATTATAGAGACACGCCCTGCTCTTCATCATCCACGGGTGATTCACGAGTAATTTTGTTTGCCAGAATACGATCACCTAAACTTACTCATAATTATAAATCTTGTTTAAGGCCTCCATATATCCGGGGACCTCTCTTAAACTGAAACCCTCTGGACTCCCTTCTCAGAGCTTCGTATTTCAGTGCCGGATGGGATCGGTAGGGAGAGGATTCTTTTCTATTCGTTTCTATACTCGAGTATTCAGT
>NC_051415.1:13119488-13119944 GCF_015228065.2 Penaeus monodon
ACATAAGTCACCTATATTTCGTGTGTGCTTCCCTCTCCACCAATCCTATATGTATGTAGATGGTATCAAATATACTTATGTCAATATGAATACGGTTCATACTTATATACGCGTGCAGTGCTCTCAAAAGTCATTTAAGCAGACTATTTTCCAAACATCATCCTCTTACAAATTCAGAGTTATAATTTTAACCAGCTGACGATGACTCCAAGCTAAAGATCTTGACATTAGCCTTTAAATGTAATATGAATAATTGCGCTTCCCCCCCCACCCCACCCCCTCTCTCTCAAAAAATCTCATATAGGGATAAATTAAGATTTGAGGAATAATTCCAGCTGATCTATGAAAGTCCTGGTTTAGTATAAATATCCCAAAATGATATACATTACTGTTTTGCTGTTGACTGAAAAAATACGCTGCAGAGATTAGCTCATGAGCTTAAAATCTCGCCCTGAA
>NC_051415.1:13120122-13120333 GCF_015228065.2 Penaeus monodon
CCACCAATGACAGCAATGTAAGAATTTTTAACACTAGCACCATAGTCTCATTAACAAAATTACTGTTGCCAATTTGTCAAAATCAATTCTAGTACAAATGATGTTACTGCTACTGGGTTTTGGCTTTTAGTGAAACCCGAAGAAAGCCTAAATTTAATGCCTAATTTTAATGTGAATAGCATGACTTAATGGTCTTAAGGCTCGTGAGTTT
>NC_051415.1:13120520-13120643 GCF_015228065.2 Penaeus monodon
ATAAAAATTAAAGCGAGCTTCAATCCCCTCCACTCTCGGTATTCTCCGTTAAATATGAATAAGTAATTAATCCTTCCCTTCTAGCTTTCACGAGGGGAGCAAAACTCGTCTTAGTTATCGCAG
>NC_051415.1:13122184-13122715 GCF_015228065.2 Penaeus monodon
AAATGATTCCATTCTTACAGTTATGTTAACTATGCATTCAGTTCATTTCCCCAAAGTTCGCCCTTTAGCGTTTAGCGTTTCACTCCCCTTCTATGGTACAATAAAAAAATAATCGCTTGTCCCTCGCCCACGATGAGAGCGTGTTCAGCTTTAAGCCTTTTCTTCGCTCCTCAACGACAGGGAAAATTGAAGTGCCAGTAAATACATTTTTATGATATGCTTTTGCTAGGATTTTATCATGCCGCTCATGGGGCTCTGGAAATAAATAACATTTGTCCGGCTTATGAAATAAGCGGAACTCCTTACGCAGATTGGCAATAAAGGTGAGTTTTATATGAAAACAAATGAGTTTGTACACGTGCTTGCATATATGTATATATGAGTCATACATTTTAGGAATAGGAAGGGATGTATATTTTAGGATAGATATTATATATGTTATTATTTCTAATGAAACTCCGTAGAGAATTTAGATTTATAATGTCTATGTTTACTTTATCGGAAAATGTACGCAAGCGAAAGCTCTACTTT
>NC_051415.1:13124377-13125063 GCF_015228065.2 Penaeus monodon
CGAATTCATTCAAACAACGATAGGACAATCTTGAAACCAGATCGCTTTCCAAACAGTAACTTGATTTTAAGCTTCGTTGGTGGATTTTGCCACTGAATTTGTTACCTTTCTCGATAAGCTCACTTCTTTTGCAATGGTGTTTTCAAATGAAACCGTCGGAGGCAAGGGCCCTTTCAGTTCTCAATCACTCACGAGGAGAGCAAAATTGAAGAGACATTGTATTCCTGATCCATGGGGCTTTTGTGTCACTGTCCCCGCTCTTCTTCTTTTTTTTGGCCTCACTCTTGTATGTTTTCTCTTTTATCCTCGCCCTTCCTTATTTATCTTGTCTTTTTTTTTCTAACATTTCTTCAGTTATTGATTTTAATATTTCAAACCGGAGCTGGACGATACTCGCATAGGAAAAGCCATAAGCTCATCATTGGATGCATGTACAACGTCTATAAAGATTTCATTTTCTGCTAATTTGACTTTAGGCTAATCCCTCTTCCCGGTAAAGAAACGAGATACATCATGCCTCTTCCTCTGATATCATTCGTTGTACCCATTTATAGGCCAGTGGTGTCTGTTGTTTGAGTTGATAATGCAGTGGGTGCTTCTTTCTCTTTTTTATTATGTGCATTCAATCCCGTCCATTCCTTTCTTGGATTGACACCAATTATGAGAACATATTGGAATGGGGAACA
>NC_051415.1:13125092-13125193 GCF_015228065.2 Penaeus monodon
CTCGACCTCTTGTTCTGCAATGCCATTAAAACCATTTTTATCTCTGTTTCTTCCCATTCTTTCTTTCTGATCTACCATTATGTAGGAACAAGGGAACAAGC
>NC_051415.1:13125297-13125390 GCF_015228065.2 Penaeus monodon
ACTTAAGAACAGATTTTTCCATAATTCTCATTTCGAACATTAATTAAACTCAAATACATTATGATTTCAAAACATTAAAACCTACGCAAAGCC
>NC_051415.1:13125456-13125957 GCF_015228065.2 Penaeus monodon
TCCTTAAGCCAGAATCGAAAGCAAGCCCTTTCGTGGGGAGGCACTGCAGTACTCTTCATTCTTAACCCTGCATAACTGATGTATGGAATGTAGTAGCCGTGAAACATGTAGATCCGATAAGTGTGTCCTTCTTTCTACTTCAAAATCCGACTTTCTTCAGGTTTCTGTTTTCCTTTCCTTTCATCGACATCATAAAGTATTAATTATATTACAGGGAACCATAATTTTTGTGCTTAACACTTATCATTTCTTCCTTCTCAATGGACCGGTTTGGATAAAACTATTTGATTTAAAAAAATTTGTACACTATCAGCTTAGCAAATGGCTCTCTGTTAGATGTTAGATGTTAGTGTTAGATTAGTATGTAAAGGCAATATATTTTCCTCTGTTCCTTTGCAAGGAAGAGAGCCCTAAGACAAAGATCAGCTGGACTTAAAGAAATGATCCGTATATACAAAAGGGATTTGAATTTGCTTATATGTGATGCTTTCCAGGAACTGC
>NC_051415.1:13126324-13126524 GCF_015228065.2 Penaeus monodon
GCAGCATAAAGCGAGAACCAAAGGCAAAGGCAAAGATGTTTCTCTGTCAAACGTCCAAAACTATTAGGCTAGGAAATATGACAAAGAGCACTGCAGCAAAGAAGGAAAACATGTTGATTGTAGGGAAAGAAAAAGGTCGCTCTCGTCCCCGTCAGCCCTTCATATGCAAGAAGCATATACATAAGTGTGTGTGTAAAAGA
>NC_051415.1:13128492-13128858 GCF_015228065.2 Penaeus monodon
CTCTCTCCCACAGTTGGTCCTCTATCTCGCACAACTTTTTTTTCTATGTGAAAAGATGGAGAGACTTTTAGACAGACAAATAAATCAACGAAGAGGAAGATAGTCACACCAAATCGCCCTCTTTCAGCAGCGGAGGCATTATTCCAAGGCCTTTATGAGGAATCGCACCTCCTGCACGTGGCGGGCGTGAGTGATCCTGAGTTCGAAGGATTAACTGTATCTTACGCGAAAAAGGTATCCTGTCAAGCTCTTGTCAGCTTTAGGTTCTATCACAGCCGCCGAGGAAAAGGTTTTTCCTTCTACGGGGTTTAATTGTGCCTCTCACGCTTTCGGTCTTTCTCTGTCTGTCTGTTTGTGGCCCTGTTA
>NC_051415.1:13128950-13129061 GCF_015228065.2 Penaeus monodon
CTTTTCTGTGAGTGTGTGTGTGACTTAAGAACAGATTTTTCCATATTCTCATTTCGAACATTAATTAAACTCAAATACATTATGATTTCTTTTCTTATGTAAGTTTTATAT
>NC_051415.1:13129985-13130105 GCF_015228065.2 Penaeus monodon
TTTCCAACAGATATTTTCCATAATTTTAATTACGTACATTAATTAAACTCAAATACATTATGTTTTTTTCCTATGTAAGTTTTATATTCACATGTTATCGCTTATTAATCGCTGTAAATT
>NC_051415.1:13133171-13133247 GCF_015228065.2 Penaeus monodon
TAACCAGGTAAATTCTCTTGAAAGGAGCATTGCAATAAGAGCTATTTTCGTCCTTATCGTATAATATCCTTTTTTC
>NC_051415.1:13135196-13136180 GCF_015228065.2 Penaeus monodon
CCCTTAACTTTCCATCACAATCTGCCTTTATCTTTTAGTTCAATCCTGCGTACAGTTAACCTCCCAAAAGAATAACCGGTAAAGGAAATATTCTTTGGCAGAGATTATAACACCGATGATGATAATGATAAGATAAATAAGTAACTAAAAAGTTTATTTTTAATTTTAGTGTTCCCTGTGATCTCTCTACGTAGGTGTTAAATTCATTCTACACAGATAATCTTTCTTGAAGTACTCTCGTGTTCTCTTAATCTACCCAAAGATCTACAGTAGAATACTGTACCTCGTTTATTTTTGTTATTTCCGATTTTTTTTACTCATTCAGCATACTTAAACTGCATTATGCCCTCGCCTACCCAACTGTTCACACTCCACACACATCGACTTTCATCTACTCAAAAAATCTACTCAAAAAATGTAGTCGTTTTCTTGCCACTCAACACTAAAAATGTATTTATTTTCCCCCTGATATATTCCTTAATCAACCTCCATCTGATCTTAATGCACACATTTATCAATAATTTCATATTCTCATCAAACTCTGTATATCGCCCAATATCTGTGTATGTTATCGCTCAACCTATCCTAATGCTGATGCTTTCTAAATACAGTAAGAACAGATAAAGGTAGATTAGTAGCACTCCTATTAGCAATAGAACTAATTTTAGTGATGTTATCATAACCAGTGAAAAGGCAAGCATTTACTGAGATCCCAACCGCATCAAATTCTCTGGGAAGATTATTAGAGTTAAATTATGCATTACTCCTTCCAGTGTTAATGCAGGCGGAATAACATGTCAGAGACTAGGCTAAGCAACAAATAGGATGAGGATGTAAATGACTTAATTTTGCCTGGACTCTCTAACACAATTCGGGAGAATGATTATGTGCAATGCTCACATGACACAAGAATTAGACCATCATTGACAACATGTGTCTGTCAATCTTGTTCCTAACTTTGTTATGATTGTAGATAAAAGATAC
>NC_051415.1:13136793-13137056 GCF_015228065.2 Penaeus monodon
GTTTCGCTAAAATCAACTCTCCCTCATACACTGACGAGAAGGGATAAAATGGAAATACATACTTCATGAACACGAACCATACCGAGCCTAATTTAGAAACAAAAAAACGGAGGAGGCTTCCTTGTAAGCCGGCCGGAAATAAGACGCAAGGTGTGAACAGGCAGCATGAGAGCCGTCGCTTGTACGTCAGTGTTCTTAGAATAGTTTTAATTTCTTTTGAAACAGATTGAGAGACTGGCAGATCAGTCGGTCGAAGGATAGGT
>NC_051415.1:13138345-13138665 GCF_015228065.2 Penaeus monodon
AGTTTCCACAAATCATTGAGGATATAAATCTGACGACGCCTGCTTCTAAATTTCACTATGAACCTACGAGCGCTACTAATATTAGCCTCTTCTCCACTCATAAATTTTGCATAGTCATTTGAAGAACTCATGGGCATTGCCGGGCGGTACATTAATCAAACTGATATATTACGTGACGAGCATTCAGTTGCAGATGAAGTTAGTATGTAGACTTATATACGATTCATTTGAAACTGCGTATTTCCGCGTGTCTTTCATAATATATCATGGCCTAAGTTACTGATTTTGATAAGTATTATTTCTGTTGAGAGAAGGTATGC
>NC_051415.1:13138719-13138827 GCF_015228065.2 Penaeus monodon
TCTCTTTCTGCCAAGAAAAGAGGTTACTTGTTTCTCCCAGCAACGTCTACGCAGCGGAAGCTTCCTTCTGCTTTTTGTCTTTCATGGAAACATCTTATTTCCGTTAAA
>NC_051415.1:13140420-13140510 GCF_015228065.2 Penaeus monodon
AAACAGTAACGTGAAAAAAATCCACAATAAGAAATTAAAATTTCTTCTTCATACGAATAATGGACTGTTTATTTATTGCGGCTATTTTCC
>NC_051415.1:13140765-13141033 GCF_015228065.2 Penaeus monodon
CCAAAAATACAGCAACATAATAAATCTATCCAGGCCCAAATTTGTTTAGAAGTGTTGATGATACATTTTCTGAATGGCCTGTGAACCGTTAAACGTGCAATGGAAAATATGGAATTAGCATTTCCTTATCTTCCATTAATCAAATTATCAATGGTTCACTTCAAAGTTCGGGTCACTGTAAATTGGTTATCACTTATCATCGTTTATTATACTTTCATCAGGTGCATTCACTTGTAAAAACGAAAGTCTGTTCTCAGACTCGGTCGCA
>NC_051415.1:13141315-13141437 GCF_015228065.2 Penaeus monodon
CAACTCCATATATTTCTAAAAGACGGTATCGATTTTATACCTTTGGTGCGGACTTTTTACTCTTCTCTCGTTATTTTTGCTCTTCCTTTTAAGGGACGCCCCATATCTTACTTAGGCCAGAC
>NC_051415.1:13141923-13142198 GCF_015228065.2 Penaeus monodon
ACGGCTGCCTCTCCTCCCCCTTCTTTAGGATCCTCCTCAACACCCTCTGATCCGCTTCTTTTGCCCTTCGTCAGCTTCCTAGGCGTTTACTCTTTCCAGACGGTCGTGTGTCTCGACTGTGTAATATCTCAAGGTCCTCCTTGACTCCAGATCTTAAATGTGATTCCATTCTTAGCTCCTACGACCCTTGTCCTTTGGTTTGTTAAGGTTTCGTTATTCTCATTTTCTTCGACATAGATATGGAGTATAAACATCAGTTTCCTTTTTGCGCAATG
>NC_051415.1:13142233-13142464 GCF_015228065.2 Penaeus monodon
ATACCTTCTTTATGATCATCATTAGCCAGTTTTGTTGTATCTATTATCAGCAGTAGTGATGGTGGACGCAGGAGAATTAACAATGCAGCATAATATAATGTAATATAATATTTTTACTTCCTGCTAGGCAGTCTAATCTTGGTACGCTTTTTATTTCAACTGTTTTATCCCCTTTAAAATCTGGTTTTCTCCATCTCCCTTACCCATCTTAGTAAAGACACTGAAGTTAAC
>NC_051415.1:13142492-13143058 GCF_015228065.2 Penaeus monodon
CCGAACGCAGATTTCTTTGACGGGAAAATCTTCCTCCAATATTTCGTCGGATCGATTACTTTATGTCCACTCGTCTTTATGTTCTCTGTTCGACATTAACGTCGTTAAAGTTTTGATGTTGCTTTTATTGTCAGATTTTATGATCGTTTTAGAACTGTGTGAGTTTTTTTTTTTTTTGTATGTTGTTGAATGCCCAAGGCGATACCTCGTAGGCATTTTGTGATGTGTCTTTGCTCTCTTGGAGAAAAAAAAAACTACAAAAAACACAATAAGCCGTACCGTTTTCAGTTATTTCAAAGCTCCCAGGAAACATAACAGTAAAACTGTTATATAGCCATAAATGCCTGAATTTCCCCGTCTCCCCAGCTTTTGGTTCCACTGCGGATCACGAGCATAAAGGGGAATATTTTTGGTGCCATCAACGCTGCAGTGCTAAGGGCTCACGCGCGTTATTTTTTATTCTATTTTTCCCCAGGGGGCTTTCATACTCAGCACTGCTTATCTGATACCTAATCTTCCTATTCATCGGTGAAAACGCTATTAGGTACTGTTTATAGGTGGTACAG
>NC_051415.1:13143447-13143674 GCF_015228065.2 Penaeus monodon
ACTCCCCAATAGCGAAGCCGATTTGTCTCTCTTCCTTCCTTCACCTTTTCTTAAAGATTTTCTCTGAGGAAACACATTTCCAGCAAGAAAAAAAACTGGTGAATTAAAACGATTAGTGATAGAGTCGAAAAAAGGAAACACAATGAGAGAAAATAAGAAAATGAGGAAAAAATGAAACTGGAGAAAATTGTGATGTCTTAGACTATATTTTCTCGACTAAAATGAGT
>NC_051415.1:13144213-13144424 GCF_015228065.2 Penaeus monodon
TGGTCCATATCTTGCAGGTCCCGTGTTGCCAAGAATGGGCTGCGATACCTGATTCTCGTGGCAGCGAAAGTCACGGTAAGTTTACTTTTCAAACTCTTCCATATCCTTTCTGGGTATCTAAACTACACATGCATATGTGTAAAACGAAGACAAGGGTATGTATGCAATAGCGGTGTATACATGAATAACGAAACTAAATGTATGTGTACAA
>NC_051415.1:13144498-13144719 GCF_015228065.2 Penaeus monodon
CGTGTACATCGGCGTCCAAAATTCATCCGTGGCATACCTCCTTTAAAATCTTTAAAATTCTGATGTACAATTCAAGTTTAGGCCTATTTTCGACGGAGGAGACGATCCCAAAAAATAAAGCAGCCTTTTGTATAGAAAGAAGAAAGACTAAGGAATCTCATAAAAAAAGCTAATACACTAAACGGAACGAATTAAGTCACTAATATTATCATAATCTCTAC
>NC_051415.1:13146099-13146621 GCF_015228065.2 Penaeus monodon
AGATTAAGTCTTCCTATTCATTTGTCGGCGAAGTGTTAAGCCTTTTCCTCTCTGTCATATTATTTTCTCTTCTCACGCCCACTTTTTTCCCGGGTAACGGAGACTATTCTTTTGTATTCACCATGTTTATTATCATACTTCTACGCTCGTCCATCACAGCCAGAGAGAGTATAAAGAGAAAAAAGTAGGCGGTCGGGATTATATTGTTCAAGGCGAGGAAGGAAAAAACATTCGTGATTTTGATAGGGAAACAGCGAAGCATTGTATCCAAAAATCATCATCGGTGCTTTAAATGGAATGTTGTACTGGTATAGTAAACTAAGAAGGCAGTTATGAAATTATATCAGTATATATTTGCGTTAGTTCATCAACAATAGATATATCGGTAGACTATTACTTTAGTATTAGTCAATATGTAATTTCTATGTGGTTAGCATATATATATATATTCGAGTTGGTCCATTATATTGTTGGTTCGTATGGTCAAGTAGGTTAGTACAGCTCACTGTGCGCGTCAATGTG
>NC_051415.1:13147622-13148136 GCF_015228065.2 Penaeus monodon
ATGGCTGTCAGTCGGCCGGGGCCCGTATCATAACATCATGCAAGGCGCACGTATCCATGAAATTAGAATTGTCTTGTCTGCTATTGTCATTATAAACATTTATTGTTACTTATCTATTCATCTATATAGATACATAACTAAAATTATTTTATATCTACCGACATGTTTTTGTTTTTTCACTAATGGTCTGCAACTATTTAACGTCAGCAAACTCGGTTGTTTTGTCACACGTGTTCGCATGCTCCTACAAGATGCGTATGAACTGCTAAGTTTTGCTCCTCTTCTGCTGGTAGACATTGCACACTCCCTCTGGGCTTGTGACAAAACCCTTCCTTGCCCTCTCCCCTCAGAATTCTCATATTCTACCAGCCTACAGATTAGTCATTCTCTCTTGACACACCATCTCCAGAGAAGCTGTAGGAACTAAAGTTATTTCCTTGGAAATTATTACAGTAGTAAGTGGAGTTCAT
Organism: Penaeus monodon; assembly: GCF_015228065.2. Classification (NCBI taxonomy): domain Eukaryota; kingdom Metazoa; phylum Arthropoda; class Malacostraca; order Decapoda; family Penaeidae; genus Penaeus; species Penaeus monodon. The sequence goes on from NC_051415.1 coordinate 13,148,093, forward strand.
CAACATCCTTTGGCATCACATGACTTACCTCAAGTTTCTTATAT
>NC_051415.1:13148309-13149099 GCF_015228065.2 Penaeus monodon
CTACGAATTCCTCGTCCACCTGACAACTTCAACGGCATCCACTTCTAAAGGTTGAGCGCGACTCATGAATACCGGTGGCAGGGATCCGATCATGCCCAAAACAACACGCATTCATGTGCATACTGAATACGAGTTTATGTTCATTTTTGAGATTCCTTGGTTTAGGGTTTCCGGGTTCATGAGATGCACCCGAGCTTGGAAAGTGACTATACAAATATGTGTGTGCGAATACAAATAAATAGAGAAAGAGGGGGAGGAAGAGAGAAATAGCTGTGGTCTGGAATGTAAAGTCTGAAGTGAAAAGGAGTGATAACAAATGTGAGGGACGGAGGCCTCTTGCCAGCAAAGTTTTTGCGTTATGCATACGCCTCTAAGTCAATGTAAAGGGAAGTTTAGAATATGAATTAACAGAGGAAAAGAGATAATAGGTGTTTTACGCCTTTTGGGTGAGATCTGCTCCATTTGCGTGTCAAGGAATAACACTCGAGACACCGCTTTTGACGCTTTGTTTCTTCGACTGGGGAGGGATGGACGATCAGCCTCCCTGCGATCAAGGTCAAGAGGGCTGTTCGCAGTGCATTTGCGGAGACTGCCATGATCTCTTTCGAAATGACAAAACGACTTGAAAACCACAGACAAGATATTCTTGGTTCCCTCGAGAAGCTAAACGCGTCCAACGGAATCGTGAATACCACACACAATTTATTTTTTTTCATTAAATAAATAAATATTTGGTATTGTATCCAGTAAAGAAATGGGGGTAATCGTTATGTAGTTAGCATTTCCATGA
>NC_051415.1:13149136-13149552 GCF_015228065.2 Penaeus monodon
TCATCACTAAGATTACGATTTTTAAATTAATAATTAACATGTAATGAAGACATATCAACACTTGCATACCTTTCATATCTAAACGTCATGCACTGTCACATTACCTCTCAGTTTTAACTCAGTGTTGGTATTCAGGACACGTTCATTAACTTGTCACTAAAGTATCACAGATCTCACCTACATTCAGCTTTCAAAATCTCATTTGTAATACAAAAGACAACCTCAAGACCTTATTTAAGTACATTCTCTTGAGCAACGCAATACTCATTAAGAGTGGGAATGTTTAGAGTGGGAAGCAGGTGAGTGGAGGGAAACGGTGTACTTATATAGCAGAGAACGTGATATTAAGCTGGAGATGAGAGAGGTAAGTGGAGGGTCTGATGACTTTTCGAGTGAGATGAAAACGGTTCTCTCAT
>NC_051415.1:13149889-13150314 GCF_015228065.2 Penaeus monodon
CAACATACATTCAACCTCTATTTGCATATATCCTAATTAAGTTATTTCACCTAGATTGCCTCATTCCAAATAGCTCGATAATGCCTACACGTAGTTATTATGATGGTATGGTAATGTATGCTAGAATCTTCACAGGTGATTGTTTAATCCTTAATTTAATTACGTAATCGGTTTTATGACCTCTATGCGCCCATATATACGGCGTTAATGGCATGCTCGGGCTTCCGAATTTACACTTCATTGGCTTTGCAATTTAAAAAAAAACGTGAGAGAAAAGATAATTAACAGTATATTAGTGTTAGTTTGGCCGTTGTGAGTGTTAGGCGTTTGTCTTGCTTATCCATTTCTTTTCCTTTTCCATGTAATATATATTTTTTTTCAATTTTCCTTTCCTTTCTTTTCCCATTGCTTGTCCTTCTTTTCTT
>NC_051415.1:13150619-13150853 GCF_015228065.2 Penaeus monodon
GTACTTTTTCTAGCTTTTCTAATTGTTTATTTTCGTTCTGCAAAACAGTGATATAGGAATGGCGCTGTTGTTACAGTGTATTATGATATCACTTGATGATATTGTCTTTGCATTTAATATCCTGAAGCAGATAATAACTCTTCTTGGAAGTACTGTGGAGTGTGTTTGTTTGCACATTTCAGCTCGAAAGCCCATTAATACGGTTTGTTGTTACAAGTTAATTGCTCATCGTAT
>NC_051415.1:13156145-13156252 GCF_015228065.2 Penaeus monodon
TTCAATCTCTTCCTTTGCTTCCCCCTTCACTTTCCTCTATCTTTCCCCCTCTCTTTCTCTCCCTCCCTTCCTGTCTGCGTGACTTCCTGTCTCTCCTCTCCCCCCCC
>NC_051415.1:13156545-13156956 GCF_015228065.2 Penaeus monodon
TGTCTTTCTGTGTATGAAACCAGTCACATATTCTTGCAGTTCTGCCGCTTTTGTCATCATTCTTCTGTTTGTATCATTTTATTTGTCTCTGCCAATACTGCAACATTCGTTTTACATCCTCTGAGGCACTGCGCCATCATATTAACAGCCGTAAAATGTATGAGGCGTACATAAGTGTTTTCCAGTATGGTTTTCTGCCTAATGTTTGTCCTCCATTTTCAAAAGGCAATACTTTGTTCTTTTTTCTTTCCGCAAGCTTCCATTTCTGCATTCTTTATCTCCCTTACTCTCTGTCTATAATTATGCACCATTCTTTCTCACGACCACGTCTTGTCTCCCCCTCTCCCACTCGATTATTTATCTCCCATTCTCTTGTACTAAATTACATTACTTCCTCGCCTTTGTTATCCC
>NC_051415.1:13157083-13157413 GCF_015228065.2 Penaeus monodon
TTATCCCTATATGTGTTTTTCCTCTTCATCTTCTTCATGCCATACTCTTACTCTTTTCTTTTCGCCTTTTCTCCCTGCCTCATTCTCGGTTCCCTTCTTTTCGCTCTCATCATCTCAGTCTTTCCCCATCTGTCACCACTCTCCCTGAATATATCTCTTTCTTTATGTCTTCCTCTTCAATCGCTCTCCTCTGCTATTGGGGATCTCATAAAGCCTCATCGATTTGATTACTGGGAGGCGGCAAAACACGAGACCGGAGAGACAAGATTCGCTCTGAAAGGAAGGGATTTCTTGAGACTCTTGGAATAGCAGAGAGGCACTCGACATATT
>NC_051415.1:13157512-13157620 GCF_015228065.2 Penaeus monodon
GTCGTTCGGAACAAAATCGAAATAATGACAAATACTGCAAAGTACCTTAAGACGTATTTCATAATATCAAATAGGCATCCCTAAAAGGGGAACTTTCGGTAGATTAAC
>NC_051415.1:13159443-13159528 GCF_015228065.2 Penaeus monodon
CTTCTTTATAAAAAGAGTGTCGGGGACATTTGGGTTCGTGCAAGGCGTGTAAGTGTTGAGCTCTTTTGGGGAAACAAAGGCGCAT
>NC_051415.1:13159683-13160332 GCF_015228065.2 Penaeus monodon
AATCGCGTATTCTGATGTTTGATTTTGGAATCAAGAATTCAAAATGTCTCCAGGCCGAGGAAGAAATGGAAATCCTAGTTTGCTCTGAGAAAAGAAGAAAGAGAGAGAAAGAAGAATGAGTTGATGCTGATCCCAGGAGCCTGAAAAGAGACTCCGTTATTACTGATTTTTGTTTCATTGTCTCCATTCTCGGTTGTCTAGTTATTCGTCCTCTTGCTTCATCCTCGTATAAAATTCACACAGATATAGTCAGGTACACGTGCACATATACATACGCACGCCAGCCAAATAAACCCATGCAACTTAAAAGCTCCCCTAAGATTTAAGTTCTTATTAAATCTTAAGTAACTAAAAGGTTCTTCGAGAAAGAGATAAGAGAGGGATGATCGCGTGTATCTATTCCTGCTATGAACATTAACATGATTTCCTCCTCACTCTAACATATGCCTTGTTACCACATTACCATACGCTTTAGTTATTTACTTATCAGAGTTTATTCTTAATATCAGGGAAAAAAAATAAACTCAGGTCTTACAGAATGTTGATAACTAAACTTGCCGAGGAGTTTATTTGTTGATTACATATGCATTAAATATTTTCTAACGATATGCGTCAAGTTGTTATCCTGTGTCTGTAGTTAGAATTGGAA
>NC_051415.1:13160611-13160848 GCF_015228065.2 Penaeus monodon
CCTGTTGTGAAGCTACAACCAGAATCTAAAATCGCCTTGTTACCCTTTACATTTATCTGCAAAAGGTAAAGCAGATCCTCGATATCGGAAAAACTAAATGCGATTATAGATTTATGAATTAGTATTATTTTTTCCAATGACAGACGTGCATAATCAACACGATTTTTTCCCCAAGAGGGAAATAAAAAAAGATATTTTAAGAAAGGAAGCAGTTGATGTTTAAGTAAATATGCAGGT
>NC_051415.1:13163315-13163542 GCF_015228065.2 Penaeus monodon
TCAGCAAGATTCTCTGTGTTTCTTTTTCATATTTTCTTCTTATTGTGTTTCTTCTCTCATTACCGGATCTACAAATTGAATATAAATATCCTTTCTTCCCCACATATCCTGGAAAAAAGGTTGCGTGCGGTTTCTGCTGCTTTTGACACGTTTTGCAAGCCACAGAGACCAGATGCAATCTCCCTTTGCAAATTGTTTTTCCGATGCAATCTGCTGAGTTTGACGGT
>NC_051415.1:13163946-13164862 GCF_015228065.2 Penaeus monodon
GAGAAAAAGGATTCTCGGAACGGCATTAATGCACCCACCAAAGAGAGTCGCCAACTATTACAAAGTCACTCAAACCCTTAACATTGTTTGTATATCTTGGTTTTTTTGTCCATATTTTAGTTTTGTGAATATTAACTTCGAGCTTTACCAGCGGACTCATAACCTCGGGGATATGAGGCAATTCACGTTGACTCTCCCTCTCGGATGTTCATTAATCGCAACTCGCCGTAACTGTTGCCCAACTATTTCATCTTGCCGCGATGTTATTAGTGTACTCTTACCCCATTGATTGTGTTGTTGTGAGTGAAAATTGTTCAGAGACAATGTTGTAATATCATATTTTTTTCCATCCGCGTAGGAATAGTATGTTAAATTGTATGGCAAGACGCTACAACAAGCAATTGGAACTACCAAAGATAATATTTAAATTTTAGCTACATATTGTCTGATTTCATACTATAAAATAGCACATCGAAATTATAGTTTATTACTGTATTTTGAATCTAACTCCAGCTCTGACATTACATTAATGTGATATAGTTAACATCTAGCGAAGATCTGCTCTATGCAAAGAACCTGGAATAAGCCCCACGCTCACCTTGGGGGGGTCCTCCTCAGCACTACCTGCGGCTGCATACGAATTACCCCTCGTGATTGAAGTGAAAGAACACTTGCAAGAGCTCATTCATTCCTCTCAAGAATACTTTCAATGTGCCGAGGGTTCTTTGGCACGGAAACGGATATGAGATCCATTCCTTTTCAAATCTGGAATAAAAAAAGATACAGTGTTTTGAAGATCAGTAACAGAGTCTGAGTGGAAATGAAATGATTTCAGCTAGATATGTTTAGTAAGTACAACCCAACGTTAACAGAGGAAGGTCTGGATTCCACGTGGCATTGACAGCCCCATACATTG
>NC_051415.1:13165070-13165529 GCF_015228065.2 Penaeus monodon
GTCTTTTTTCTCATTTCCCTCGAATTTATCTCCCTTGCATTGCCTCTCTATCCTCTTGAATAAGGAAAGACCGACCGAAAAACAAACTCTAGCAGCCTGGTTACGGCAGACGGGACAAGAACAGTGAATGAAAAGCCTCTTCGGTTTCCTTGTTAATGTTTCATCCCTTTTCCCTTCGTCTGAGTTGATTGTGAGAACGAATGCATGATGCAGAACGAGGGGAGAGGAGGGTGGGTGTGATCTGGACGAAAGTAACTTCCTGTGAGTGATTAAGATTATCTTAAGCGTGATAATCACTATTGTGATCATAAGAATAAGCATCGATGATAATAATATATGAGGAATGAAAGTGAGGACTGTCATGATTTTCGCTTTGATCATGGCAAGAGGTAAAACACAACACCATGAGATTGGGAGGAGACAACAGTTCAAATGCTATCCTTATTGTGTTGAAACTGC
>NC_051415.1:13166128-13166218 GCF_015228065.2 Penaeus monodon
CAAACAGAGCGGGTGTAAGCCTGGGGTGATGTTTCTTTTGCGTGTTGCCCTATGTCTCATGCTGTTCAGCTTTTTTTATTCCTACGTGTG
>NC_051415.1:13166656-13166896 GCF_015228065.2 Penaeus monodon
CTCACTCGAAGCTGCAAGACAACAAACGAAAGGATAAACAAAGCTAAGAAGCATTAGACCTAGGGTAGCACGCAAAAGAACTATCATCCCATGCTTAGACACTCGCCGTAGTGATGATAACAGTTATCACTATTGATTGAGTACAACATTTACTCGAGAATGGTAGGATACCTTGTTTATGTTTTTTTATTTGTTTACTCTCTTGAATGATCGTGGCAACAGAGTTAGTCATATTCAGAC
>NC_051415.1:13167058-13167244 GCF_015228065.2 Penaeus monodon
ACTTCCCCTTTAACCTATAACCATTGTAAGCCAATATCTGAGACTTCTATTGCCGTAATCACTATGGCATCCCGCCGTTTCGTTAGCGTTTCTCCACAAGGTCTATATAGACTTTGATGTTCTGCCTGTCAGTGACATATGGTCCGCGAGTTGGTAAAAGCTGCGTCAACAAAACATATCCGTTTT
>NC_051415.1:13169702-13169963 GCF_015228065.2 Penaeus monodon
CAGTGGCGAAGAGGGCCGCTATGCTACGGAGCACCTATATATGTAATGACAAAGGACGTTGTTCTCTGTTGTGCAGGCTATATAACCCTCAATGTTTATGCAATAATCTTCCATAGTTGAAGAGTTACAGCCCCTCATAATATAGATAGACCCTCGTAAGTTCCACATTTCCTGAAAAGCGATAAGTTTACTCGCCTATATTACGGACAGTAGGAAGAGACGCGTGTCGATTAGGTCTACATCAGTGTGTTTGCATAGCTC
>NC_051415.1:13170296-13170645 GCF_015228065.2 Penaeus monodon
TTGAATTTGTTAAAACGAGCAGAAGTGTCACCTAGCGTTCGTCTCATTTACAAGGGATAACATATATGTGTAACTGTTGCATCGTCAGATAATAACCGATAATCCGTTTTTTTGTGTGTGTTTACTAACATTTCTTTATAGCCTGTTTATTGCAGGTAGAGAGAAAAGTGGGAAAATAGGAAAATATGTTAAAGAATTCGTACCTGGTTCTTTTATCCACCCAACTCCTGTAAATGATAACATATATATATATGAACCCAACTGCTCTCGAACTGAGCACTTGAGCAGAATGAACACCATTGAGCACTATTCAACATATGCATAGTTTATTTCCATTCAGACACTATCT
>NC_051415.1:13171657-13171887 GCF_015228065.2 Penaeus monodon
AACACTAAACAGAAGAAGGGGAATAAAGGTGCATAAATGTTTTGAGTACGATCTTCCGGTCCAAGAGATTTATTATTTTACAGGCTCGGTGCGTCTATTTTAGAACCAGTGCAGATACTCGTAAAGCAGATTAAATTCACTCTTGTGCAGTTTCTCCATTTACTGATAATCATAGGTTATTTGAATTAAAACTTCTCATTGTTAGGTTGTAAAGGGCATGGATCATCAAT
>NC_051415.1:13172782-13172855 GCF_015228065.2 Penaeus monodon
ATGACAGAATCGTCATAATCCTGGAAAATCTGTGGCTAATACTTGCTTTAATTCTTTCGTTATCGCTACGACG
>NC_051415.1:13173200-13173890 GCF_015228065.2 Penaeus monodon
AAAGGCAAGGGGTCATCGATTTTTCATGAGCCTGCAAACTGTACGCTAGGGAGGTAGGGGGTGGGATTAGCATCTGGCGTATGCTTTAAAGAACATAAAAATGAGGACCCTGATCAAATTGGAGATCTTGTGGCAGAGGTCATAATTTTAACTTTTGTACATTCTACAGGAAAGGTGGGATCTTGGGAAAAGAGTACTTTTCGTACGCTTGTGAAAATGATAAAAAAAAATGGATGACACCCATTGCTGAAAGTCTTTTTTCTCAATAGTTAGAGGAACCACCTCCAAAGCAAGTGTGATTCGATATGCTAATTCTCCCCAAAAACAAAATACCCTTAATGGAAGCCCTATGAGAGTAAGCCATCGATCTAACCATTCCTGTCAAGGCGAGAGACGCAGTGTAATACTAAGATGGTTATAATACACAGGGTCCTTTTCCATCGTCCCTAAGCCTTTCTCCCCCTGAAATGTTCGTCCCCTTTCACGCCGCACGGCCCTGCCTTGGTCCTTAGCTCTTCCTATTGATGTAATACGGCTCTGGGAGCAGGTCAGGGCTTTTGTTTACCTACAGGAATGTCTCTGGGCCGGGCTGAAGAAGGGGGGTGGGGTGGAGAGGAGAGTCTTTTATCCTCCCTCACTATGAATTAATGGACGGCAGGCGGTATAGAGGCTGTGTATACAAAAAATCAA
>NC_051415.1:13175967-13176076 GCF_015228065.2 Penaeus monodon
GACGAGGATTCCTAAAACCGAAGCAGGAGACAAACAGGAAAACCTAATTACGTAAATAGTCTTGCAAAGAACAAGATGACACGAAAGGCGTCTTACAGAGCTGATAATC
>NC_051415.1:13176358-13176550 GCF_015228065.2 Penaeus monodon
AAAGCAGCTTCCGCCATGCAGGCTGCACAACTCGCAAATCCAAGAATATCACGCGCCAATTCCACTCGGGGGCGTCTCAGTAAACATCTTTCCCTTTTGGACATTTCTTCCCTCTCGGTCTGTGGAGACAAATGCATTTAGTCTCTTTCGTGTGGCTGATGTAATTTGCATCTTCATACGTTCCATGTTTGA
>NC_051415.1:13176579-13176673 GCF_015228065.2 Penaeus monodon
CTGTGGGTGGGTGTATGACACACACACGCATAGAGGTGATTATTTTCAGTAGTGGAAAGACCAATGGGTAAAGAGAATCGACAACCAGGGCCTC
>NC_051415.1:13178417-13178499 GCF_015228065.2 Penaeus monodon
CTAATTACGTAAATAGTCTTGCAAAGAACAAGATGACACGAAAGGCGTCTTACAGAGCTGATAATCTTGTGAGTGTATTCAT
>NC_051415.1:13178757-13178949 GCF_015228065.2 Penaeus monodon
AAAGCAGCTTCCGCCATGCAGGCTGCACAACTCGCAAATCCAAGAATATCACGCGCCAATTCCACTCGGGGGCGTCTCAGTAAACATCTTTCCCTTTTGGACATTTCTTCCCTCTCGGTCTGTGGAGACAAATGCATTTAGTCTCTTTCGTGTGGCTGATGTAATTTGCATCTTCATACGTTCCATGTTTGA
>NC_051415.1:13178976-13179094 GCF_015228065.2 Penaeus monodon
CTGTGGGTGGGTGTATGACACACACACGCATAGAGGTATTATTTTCAGTAGTGGAAAGACCAATGGGTAAAGAGAATCGACAACCAGGGCCTCTGTATGTCTATCTTCGTGCACTACC
>NC_051415.1:13180165-13180724 GCF_015228065.2 Penaeus monodon
TGGTGACCCCTTTCTCCTAGAGGTCGTCTGTACAGAGCTAGTTACAAAAGATTTCTGTGGCTTACTCTCCACCGAGAGGCTTTCGCTCACTAGTTGGTTCAGTGATGCTACTTGAGTGACTCGCACCATTTGCCTTAAACCGTTCTCAATGACGTCACTGATAGCATGTGACTACTATCATTCGTGATGTAATTTTCTCTCAGGGGAGCCCTTTGTGCAGCTTGACATGAGTGTGTAACATTTACTGAACTAGCAGCTATAGAGACTGTGAGAGGCGGGTTTTGACCTTCAAACATTTCGTAAACGGATTAATATTCTGTTAACCTTTTGTAATGAATAATCAGTACCCCCCTCACCACAGTACCTTCTACATACTAATGATATAATTTTATAACACGATAATCCTCCCGTTTTTATCAATAAGGAAGTTACGAACTCTACCAATTATCCATCTTTAGATGATTTTGTTTACACACGAACTCTCGCAATGCCATATTCTGTTATCAGTAAAAAAAATAAGTTCATATGCTCTTACGTATATATTTCTAAAAAAGCTTTC
>NC_051415.1:13181067-13181197 GCF_015228065.2 Penaeus monodon
CTCTCGTAATACTTCGTTATTTCAAACGTGCTCACCATTATTGTGTTGATATTAAAGCCACAGACACAAATCATAAACATGTACTATCTCACCATATGCAAATCATAAACATATATTTTTTCACTCATCG
>NC_051415.1:13181376-13181543 GCF_015228065.2 Penaeus monodon
CTGATAACCTTGCCACTAACCTCGATGATAATACACGTAAGATCCCAGCCTCTCGAGATGTATCCTTAACAAGACGGACGAGATGGCAAGACACTCTCGCTGAGTTATTGTCCCAATTAAGAACATAACCTAAGGGAGATGTGATTTCAACGAGAAACAAGAGCGTA
>NC_051415.1:13182389-13183318 GCF_015228065.2 Penaeus monodon
CGAACTTCCCGATAATCACGACCTGAGAAGATTATCAGGATTCTCATCGCTCAACAAAGTGAGCCTTTCATCTATTAGCCCTATGGTAGTGCACTCGCTCCCTCGTCTCTTGTCTTATTATCAAGACCATTATCTCAGGCATCTGGGGCATCGCCATTGCCTTTGCTGTGGTCGCTTCATTAAAGCATTTGCACCGCGTTTCCCATGTTAATGAATCAGGTAATGGTACTTTTACGAATTATCATTATTGCATTATTGCCCTTACTGGTATAATTCCTTTATAATAACAGAAGTGATACTGGCAAATGAATTCTAGTATTGTAAATAATAGTAAGTAATACTGATGAGGATGAGGATGTTATCAATAAAGGAACGGAGTGATACATATGTAATATGTCTTATGTATGGTAATGCGTATGTAACATGAGGGGATATGTGAACCAAGTGCAATGTGGGGGCACGTCGAATGTAAAAACATACTGTCGTATGCCAAGTGACGAAAAAGGCACATTATACTTCGTTTGTATCATCCTGCTGGCGACTTCATTCTACCTGAGCAATCATTGTTGATGGCCAACGAGGCATAGACCTTTTGAAGCAGGTACACCTCTTAGTAATGATTAGGAGCTATTTGACTCGACAGTGGAAGTCGAGACAAGAGTTAGGTTGACTGCACACACATTTAGACTATTTGTAACGATTGAATTCATCACTAGAGGTCTAGGAAGGTGTCCTGACCTGTAACGAAGGGCAAGGTAACTGCCCACCCATGCAGTGCTATTCGCTTGTGACTGTACATGGTGGACTATTTTTGAAAATAGGCAACTGCACTGTCTTTCTTATTGTTTAATCGTTATCGGCATTTGGCTAGTTTCCACTGTTACCAGATACCATTGTCTCTGGAATGAGGAGGCGAGAAGGATAAGTTC
>NC_051415.1:13183548-13184108 GCF_015228065.2 Penaeus monodon
GAGATTGGATCACCCGCCATCCGCACCACTGGAAAATTTGACGATATGCGGCGATATTTACAATCATCCTAACGTCCGCAGAACTAAGGGTCCTTGACATGGTCTTGGCCTAATCACTGTGACGTCTCTTTCGGCTCTGATGCCTTTTGTTGATGCCATTAGTACCAAGTATCTGGATTTAGTCATTTTCCGATGCTAATCTATTTACTTGCCTAATCTGACTATGCATTATGAATTCCTCTTAATCATATCAAATGAGGTTTAGATTAAGATAGAAATGGATATTTTTTCCCTTCTTTATATGAACGAATATCTAATTTTTAGGTTTGTGCTTTCTAAAGGGGTATATAATGATGGCATTTATATAGTATATATTTGAGGTAACTGTGTGGAATAATCTTAAGAAATGTGTGATGATTGTTTGTGCATTTCCTTTATGCTGAAAGTTATTATTAGAATGTAATCGTGTCCATATTGTCTGCTTTCGTAGATCAGTAAAGAGTACCGTTTAAATGGAAGGATAAATGTAGGCCTATTCAGAAAATAAGCATGCAGTCCGC
>NC_051415.1:13184545-13184645 GCF_015228065.2 Penaeus monodon
GAATAAAATATAACCAATGAGAACTAGTCGTCGCAGGAACACCCGTAGTGAACAAAGAAGCCTTTCAGTTGGTTGCTTAGTGAACAAGGACATATTTTAG
>NC_051415.1:13185218-13185849 GCF_015228065.2 Penaeus monodon
AAACTTTGACCGGAAGCATTATTAGCATTCAAAGTGAATTAAATGACCTAGTTTTGGAAACACCTCAGTCAGGATGTCTGCATAAAGCAACATGGCTATCAAAAGCAAGAGAGTTCAAAAGAAAGTCCAGTTTCTTGCAAGTTTTATACTCTTAAGCACTATCATGGTTTCATATTAGAGCAAATTAGTCATGTTAAGTTGAGACAAAAAACTTCATGATTCATCTTTCGCAAGCTTTAGTAAAGCGGACGAGGGCAGAATTTGTCTTGTTTAGATTAATATTTGTTATTACGCTTACCCAGAACATTTTATTTCATCGGATGGAGACACAGTGTAAGTATCTAATGAACAGATCATATAACCCACATGGATACAATTGACTGATATTTGAATTAGAAGACCATAAAATTGCCGACAGTTGAACGTAATGTGTAGGAAATTTCAATTCACGAGTTCTACAGCTTTCGGTCTTTCTTGGTGCTTGTCAGGGCATTGTTCTTTTGATTTAATGGGTCTGCTGGTATGAAAAATGTGAATAAATTAGAGTAGTTATGAACTGAACACACAGGTAGTGGTGTATTTAATATAATTGCCATAATCATAACATTATTGCCTCACGAAAATAATTGTA
>NC_051415.1:13186097-13186273 GCF_015228065.2 Penaeus monodon
CAAAAAAAAAACTTTTTTTTTTCGAGATTTCAGTGAAAAGAGTCAGACTATTGCTGCCATGGTGGACAGTACTTTAAAACTATTAGAGGCATTTTCAAGAATAGAAAACAAACAAAATATAATAAGAAAAGGGAAAAATAGGATAGTGGTCGCCGAAGAAAAAGAATTAGAAACTA
>NC_051415.1:13187057-13187175 GCF_015228065.2 Penaeus monodon
CTAAAATATAACAGACTATCTCCGTGAAAGAATACCTACACTATACTAAGATATACAACATAAAAACTATAATTATATCATGCTATACCATCAAAATAATACTAAAAAAAAAAAAATA
>NC_051415.1:13187251-13187535 GCF_015228065.2 Penaeus monodon
GCTCTGCGTGCATCGCTGTATTTTTCGTTCTTTCATAACTTTATGTTGCTAGCTTCCCCTATCCGAACACAAAACCCCTCATCTCTAGAGCTAATCGATTTGATAAGCCTAATTCAAGTTGGAAGGAGCAGGCACTTTTTCTCTAGCCCTCTTATTTTAATATAGTTTCTCGGGCCAAGAGTTTTAAATTAAGGCTCAAGTTCAGATCTTGCCACGTGCAGGCCCGGGGGCGCTTATTCAAATTAAATCCTAGAATCCGATCAGCGGTAGCGAAACACTCCTGC
>NC_051415.1:13187683-13187768 GCF_015228065.2 Penaeus monodon
CTGCCTGTGCGTCTGTTACTCTCTATATAGTGTAAAGAGAAATAGTGTGATAGAGGAATATATGAATAAACATGTATATATGTTC
>NC_051415.1:13187792-13187890 GCF_015228065.2 Penaeus monodon
GCTATTCACACCTGCGTTGCAGGTTGGACCTTTTCCATGCATAGTTATTACGTGGAAAAAACCTTTCGTTGTATCCTAGAGGATTGGATGCTTATATG
>NC_051415.1:13190079-13190768 GCF_015228065.2 Penaeus monodon
CTTCCATTGGTATGACTAACGTACCTGAGGATTAAAATTCCATCACCAACTTACGAGAACTAATCACCGAGATCTGGCCATTATAGTCACCCATCAAAAAGTCGTTAGCTCGTTATACCGGCGGAGTATGAGGCCAAGCCAATAAGGAAGGTTACTAACGGTCGTTTCTAAGGCTACAAAGTCATCTAAAACATGACATTGTTATTCCTTGGATCATAGATTCAACAACTTTAATCACGGTTGGAGCCTTAACTTTGTCCCTGTGAACTTTTTTTTATACCAGATTGGTGAAGAAAAAAGCTGAGAGATGAGGGTCTAATTAATGTAAATCTTTGGCCGTCAAGAAACAAAATATTAGAATTTTGAGAAAGTTCGGTAACTAAGCTTAAAAACGAAAGGATATATCTTGTGGAAATACGAACAGAGGATTAAAAAAGGGGACAGTGATAAAAGTTTGCTTGCAAGATTCCATGAAACTTCTCTGAGTGCAAACTTACATAACAAGTAGTGAAAGAATGACCTAGTGGGTCAGTTGCTTAAAAGTTATCGCAATCATATATACACTACTTTACTACGTCATTTATAATATTATTTCGAACACAGAAAACAATACTAAACAAACCATAGTCATATGTGCTTGGTAATGGTACCATACTTGTTACCATTACCTTTTTTGTCGTTTTCTCATA
>NC_051415.1:13191908-13192181 GCF_015228065.2 Penaeus monodon
TTGCATACACACATTCATCTTCATAGGATCAGCAAAAGCGAGAATAAATCACATATCATTTAAAAATTTTCTTTAGCATTTCCAGGGAAAGACTACAAGATAATATGAGTGAGAAATAGGTGAGATTACAGTTGCATTATCAGAATCATTATTAATTAGAAAATATTGTAAAACATAGAATGTTTAAATCCTCGCAAAAACACTGGAGAATATTATTGAAATTCAAAGCACTTATTAATTTCATTTATAAAACAAAAAACAATGCAATGGTTG
>NC_051415.1:13193325-13193545 GCF_015228065.2 Penaeus monodon
GGGACGTGAATATGCAATAATATGGATCTCTGGGTTCATATGGCTGTTGATTACTCTAGTACGTCTAATTTCAGGAAAGAAAAAAAAAGCTGGTCATTAACTCTACGGTTTGTTGATTAGCCAAGCCTCTTTTTAATTATAACCAGTCTACAGTTATTACTTATATCTACATATGATATTTCAAAAGTTCGTATATAATGTTTCTATTGTTTTACATCAC
>NC_051415.1:13193594-13193883 GCF_015228065.2 Penaeus monodon
AGAGACTCCAGAGTCCAGAGTGAGTTGCCAATTTATCCTTTCCTGAAATTAGACGGAGTATAGGCTTATGCACCGTAGGCTAGGTTGAGTTACTAAAGGGACCGTTCTGCGTGTATATTTGTAAAATTAAGGATTACAGCGCTTTAGGCTCTCGGACGCCTTCCCTCGCGACCGAAATTTCATAACGTCAATAAGCTTTGAAGCACTTCCATGTAACTTTAAGCATCCATATTTCATGCTTAAAGCACGAATAATCATGGAAACTTTTGATATGCCTAATTTCATAGAT
>NC_051415.1:13194224-13194439 GCF_015228065.2 Penaeus monodon
GGCAATTGACGCCGTGAATATTGATGGAATATCGTCTTTGAGACGACTTGAGCTTTGTGAAGGAATTGCCAACTAGTTGTAAAACAACCCAGTCCACCAAATGGTTTGCTAAATCTCGACTTCACAGTAATGCATTAAAGCAAAATATTAGTTCCATTCATACGTCCTTGACCTTTCTAACCAAACAAAACTCCTTTAGGAACATTTAGCTCAGT
>NC_051415.1:13195905-13196361 GCF_015228065.2 Penaeus monodon
ACAGTAAAATGACTCACAAATCTTCACAAGCTGTAGCCATTGTGCAATACCCTCTACATCGCCTTGTGGCTCTTTGTTCATTACGATTACCATGATCACGTAAATCCCCGCACCTTTCTCGGACGCACGCGCTCATACAACTACCCTTTTTCCATTGCCACTCGTAACTTTCCATCGTAATATAGAAGGAGACGCTTCTCTGAACCCATTTTGGCTGCGATCCAAAGCTACATTCTCATTTTGCTTGACGATTCAGATAACACAGTGGAATGATGTAGAGCAGTTTATGGCCGTCTTGTTTAGTGCAGAAGATCTGTCCTAAGATTACAGCAGTTCGCATTGGAACGGTATTTCTAGGGACGTGTTATTGCTGAAGAGAGGGTAGTTACAATAATCCTAATCTGATATAAACATACACACGGAGAGCCGAAAGGCTCACTCCTTTATCCCCCTAGT
>NC_051415.1:13197335-13197739 GCF_015228065.2 Penaeus monodon
TCTAGACTTTCAAATTTGACAGCATTCTTCTTCTCCTTCTTTTTTTTAGAAAACCTGCTTCAATATATTATTTCTAAATCCTATTTATCTACTGTTATCTACTGTTGCCAACTATAGCTTCTTTAGTGATATATATATCAACATTGTAATTTAGAATAATCCAGAATCCCAGCTACCACTGTTATATATACAATATTTCTTTTATAGCTTTCTCTTTCTTCGGTATTATATTTTGTTACAGATTTGTTAGCTCAGTACGACGTTTTTACATTTTCTAACATTATACAGTTAATTCAACATTTTCTAAAAAGAGGAGCGCGTCGTATCTATGTCTCCTTCTCTTCCCTGCTACCCAATAAAACGTAAAGAAGAAAAAAGGAGAGAAAACCCAAATGATTCTCTCC
>NC_051415.1:13199084-13199656 GCF_015228065.2 Penaeus monodon
TTCTACACACACACACATACATCGTATGGCGTATAGCCTCGATCTAGAAGGTCCCCGCCGCCATACTTACTAGCGACAACAGATGCTTCCGAATCACGAGTACTAGATCAGTAATGGAGTGCCTTCGTCCACTGCACTATTGAACTCACACATAAAAAAAACATAGTTTTATACAGTATAAGAATGATAAAGTTAAATACCACGAAGTCACTTTTAGTTTACTCTTTAATATAAGGGGGGGGAAGGTATCTGTTTTGGTTCAAATAAGTAAGTATATATTTACCTATTTTTGACAAGTATACCTCCCTCCCTCCCAGACCAAAACGCCTTCCTGCGCCCGTTTGTATACATTCACATATTTACCCACACACGCTGAAACGAAATGTACACATGATAATTAGGCAGTACATAAATAGATTAATTCTGAATTTCTATTATGATATCAACTACCTATAGAATGATGCTTATTTACTTTTAATTGCTTACAACGAGAATAATCATCTGAAATAAAAGGGATACTTGTACTTGATAAACAGTGATATTCCCGTGACTATGTACATACATATAAAGTC
>NC_051415.1:13200929-13201463 GCF_015228065.2 Penaeus monodon
TTCCACACACACACATACGTCGTATGACATATAGCCTCGATCTAGGTCCCCGCCGCCATTCCTACTAGCGACAACAGATACTTCCGAGTCAAGAGTACTAGATCAGTAATGGAGTGCCTTCGTCTACTGCACTATTGAACTCACACCTAAAAAAAAACATAGTTTTATACAGTATAAGAATGATAAAGTTAAATACCACGAAGTCACTTTTAGTTAACTCTTTAATATAAGGGGGGGAAGGTATCTGTTCTGGTTCAAATAAGTAAGTAAATATTTACCTATTTTTGACAAGTATACCTCCCTCCCTCCCAGACCAAAACGCCTTCCTGCGCCCGTTTGTATACATTCACATATTTACCCACACACGCTGAAACGAAATGTACACATAATAATAAGGCAGTACATAAACAGATTAATTCTGAATTGCTATTATGATATCAACTACCAATAGAATGATGCTTATTTACTTTTAATTGCTTACAACGAGAATAATCATCTGAAATAAAAGGGATACTTGTACTTGATAAACAGTGA
>NC_051415.1:13203367-13203675 GCF_015228065.2 Penaeus monodon
TCTCTCAAATTTGTTTATAATTTTTCCCTTAAAAAAAAAAAACATGACTAAAAAGGGGATTTGAAACTGTTTAATCATAATTGTTTTTAAAAGAAAATGAAAATATTTACCTGTTGTATCTCACAAAAGTAATTACGTTTATAGCTAAATCTCGAGCATTTCTCTTGTACGGAGCAATACATGTACAAAACAGTCACAGAATAAAGATTGTGTACTTTTGCCAGCTGGGTAGTTTTCCCTCTTGATTGCAAAGAAAAGGATTAGAGATTTGCTATTGTGTGAGGAGGATATTGTTGATATTTATTCCG
>NC_051415.1:13204440-13204799 GCF_015228065.2 Penaeus monodon
TTGTGGTGATGTTTTATATTGTCTTCTTGTCCTGAACTTACCACTAGCTTCTTCCATCAACAAATACCCCGGTAATTATTTCCATTTTCTTTAGCTGTAGCTTTCGTACAAATTTTCTGCATTCTCTTAATCCTTTTTATTCATCTAGGTTCACACCTTCCATTCCTCTCGGCTCTTGCACTATAAACACTATCACACTCATACTTACTTTCATTCCACATACCAACGTTTATTACCATCTCGTGTGTGACCCTCAAAGTCACAACAGTTTTATAGCCAATATAAATTAGAGGGGATTTGTACCCTGTATCGGTCTCCTCTGACTCCCCCCTCCCCCTTCTTTGTCTTGCTTTCTTTAA
>NC_051415.1:13205540-13205634 GCF_015228065.2 Penaeus monodon
TTTGCCGTTGGAGTAGTGATGCTGCAAGGATCATAAAACATTTCGGTAGACTTTCAGAAAGAACATTTCTTAAATATTAGATTAGATTCTAAGG
>NC_051415.1:13206000-13206140 GCF_015228065.2 Penaeus monodon
TGTTCAAAAAAATCATGGATACAAACCGTTTATGAATGATAACTCTCCACATGCTGACTGGTTTGCATTAAATACAGATTACAGACTGAATATTAAGTAGTTAGTGCACGTATATATCACCACCCGTTGGTAGCGTTGCT
>NC_051415.1:13206513-13207515 GCF_015228065.2 Penaeus monodon
ATCAAGTTATCTTTTTATGATAACAAACAGGCAATAAAGAGCAAATGTTTGAGATTTATATGATATATGAACAGAATAGGTAATAGAGAAAAAAAAACAATTCAATGTAACTGAAGGAAAGAGGTGTTTTAAACAGTTTACAGTTTATTTATATTTCAAGCCATAAAAAGGTAGAAAAAACTTTAGAAATCGAATTAGTAGGAATGGTTTAAACATTGATTAATCAGCAAAAATAGTTTTTTTTTCAATGCTTATTTTAAAAGCACAACAGTAAAAAACATATCTTTGAAAGGATTATATTTATGCAACACATTTTGATTAGTCACATAAAAAAACTCAGTTAACGGAGCCCGTTTTCCTCAACATTGACTTTTATGACATACACCCTTCTTGTTCTAACCTAGAATCATTTTGCTTTACGGAAATTACAATATGTTTGGGGACCTTCCATAGTCAGCATGAGTTTGCATCTTTTCTAAAAAGCCTGTGCGACCTAGACTGAAAATGTATTTAAAGACGAAAGGAAGCAATGTATCATGTTATATAGTTGATATCATGGTCAAAGCGATACATATTGCCCCCTTCATATTCTTAGAACTCTCGAAATTCTTCATTAATAGTTCAGTTTTGAGGAAGGGAAATGTACACGATTTAGAGACCGGCAATAACTCACAGGGTTGCAAAATAGACTTCCTTAAAATACCTAAAAGCTTTAATATCAACATTAAAATAATTATGCTACATCAGCTGTTCCTCAGAATCCTCTTTAGGCAATTTCTTCCTCATTTCCTTTATCAGCATAAAACACATTTAAGTAAAGACAATATGGAAACCGCTAATGAAGAAGATTCTTTTTTAAACCATTATTATACGCTACCTTAACAGAGCACAAAGAGCGTGTACTGCTTCGAACAATAGCACCTCGTAACAATTCCGTCTCATCCTGTCACACTTGTGGTCGTGAATGGACCGGCCTGGAATTTTTCTCCAGCTTATACACTA
>NC_051415.1:13207679-13208637 GCF_015228065.2 Penaeus monodon
ATAACAAAGTAAAAATAACAATACAGTGTCGGATCGACAGGCTAAAAACAACTTCTTTTCCTTAAGTAAACAACCACAATTTCCTTTGAAGTAAGCATACCCTGCTCTTGTTTCCAAAGACGATTAAACTTACAGTCGTTGTTATGAAGGAACTTGTCGATAAGCAAACCGAATAGGCGTCAGAATAAAACAGTGCATATGGTAAAGTGTATGGGCATTTATTGTGTCAGCTTTGTTTTTCATCCACCGGTAAATAATTTGTCACATAAGGAAAATCGCAAACGCATTTCACCAATATCCGCAGATATATTTACATTATGAAGAGAATATGAATAGCCAAATACAACAACAGATTAAGAGAGGTATCCGACACTCCATGACAAGATCAGCCAAAAGGGTCTGCATGCCTCCACCCCCGCCCCCTTCCCACCCCAATTACAACTTATAACATACAGCTTATCTGAAAGTTTCACCTCACCATGATCATACAGTTTAAGGCGACTTATAAACTAATATTACTCTTTACGAAAATAGTTTGGCCTTCCGGTAAAATGAACTAAACTTGTTGATAAATTCGCGAAGCTTGTGCAGAATAAATCTAGGAGAGAGGGCTGGTCCTCCCCTATAGCCAGTGGTATTCCTCTGAGACACCCAGCAAGGAGACTAACACGATAAATATATCCACTTGTTGAGGTGTGAAAAGAGATGATGATGCATAGTCCAATCTATAAAGAAGAAAAATACACAATGTGATAAATTATGTCTATATGATGATATGTATACCTTGTAAGGGTAAGGGATAAATAACTTTATTACGGGATATGTGTCCAGTGCGTATGTGTATATATGTTTGGAATGCTTGTGGTATATGGAATAGAAATGATATGCAGACAGAAGATGAATAGTGCTGTATCAGCTAATGTGCAGTAATATAGATTGTGTGGAACTGATATTCTTT
>NC_051415.1:13208922-13209094 GCF_015228065.2 Penaeus monodon
CCTCATAAGAAGGCATTACATTTTTCTGAACATCGGGACGATAGACATGGGAAAATGGCCGAGAAGGAGTGCAGGGGAGAGCGAGAGATTTAAAAAAGGAAAATGCTATCCAGGAACACAATGAAAGGCTGACTCAGCACGATGGAACTGGTCATATTTCAAGAGGTAAGAT
>NC_051415.1:13210267-13210347 GCF_015228065.2 Penaeus monodon
GCTCTTATATTTTAGATATTACAGGACATTTTTTTCTCATTGTGAAGGTCTGAGGCAAGAAAAGTTTGTGCTGCCGATTC
>NC_051415.1:13210461-13210772 GCF_015228065.2 Penaeus monodon
GGGACCAACATTCATAAGACTATTGGAACGCTGAAAAGGATTCCTTTTTTTTTCGAAACGTGAATGAAAGAAAAACAAGACCGAAAAGAAAACAGACATTCACATTTTCAATTCAAAATGTAGCTTCCTTTTAGGCTTTATATCCCGTAAGACTCCAGACAAAAATCAATGTGCATTTATCCTCCTTAACAAGAAGAAAAATAAAAAGGAAAACATCCCTTCCATGTTTCATGATTTTTTGAAAGTGCCATTTCGTTTAGTGTTTTCAGATAAATATATTGCGCCAAAGTCTGCCTGCACAAAGAAGCACC
>NC_051415.1:13210795-13211439 GCF_015228065.2 Penaeus monodon
AGTGACATAATTATTTATGGTTTCAATTCTGATATAATTTATCTTTCTCCTTTGGGGAAATCTTTGTTTACCTCAAGAAATTATTATCATATCCAAATGGAATTTCCCAGATCGCTGTCCTCTGGGATAAAATCCGCTCCTGCTATACCATGCCCCCTTTATCTTGAGCAAAATTTGTCTCCTACCTATTCTCACTTGCCATTTCTAGGGCAATCATCCCCTCGCGCATTCATGTATCTATCATTTCTGAACTTTGGACACAGCCTCAGCGACTCAGCAGCCACCGGAGCGAAGACAAAGGCCTCTCTCAAGACGGGGAAAGGCCCCTTGAATTCTGCTGTTAAGTGTGTTCTCCTTCAAGAGGGTGGTCGGGGTCCTGAGAGCATTTTCAAAGCGCGCACATACACATAAGTGAGTTTCTAATTATGGTGGGTTAAAGAACACACCGGATGCTATATAACTTCCCTCCGTACACTTGGGTTTTCTGGATAATGGGAGGAGAATTTTTCCAACCCCCACAGAAGCCATAGCGGGGCGGAGGAGCAGTGAAATTACGGCGTATGGAGAGAACTATGAAATCTACCAGAAAGTTTTGCCTTTGATGATTGTCCCTCGTTTCTTGTCCTTTGTCTCCTCTCTCTCTC
>NC_051415.1:13212528-13213588 GCF_015228065.2 Penaeus monodon
TTTGTGGGCGAAATGACGAGTTAAATTGAGAACAACATAGTGAAATGGCGATTGTCAAATAAATTCATCAAACGTGTGTAGATTAACCCCATTCACATCGGTATTGATCCATTTCTAAAACGTTCCGTTGGATCTCTGGGGAGGAAGCTGAATCTAGGCACAGACGATGCGTCAGGGCGGGAATGCCTTTCGAAGTAGGGATATATTGATAACTTTGGCAGTAAAATAGCTGATTGCTTTAGCCCTATGTTACATAGAGGGCTATCTCCGGTCTATTCCTACGTCGCTTGTGGCAATAGCTAGCTTACGAGAGAATTGCTCATACGTCGTGGTATGTCCATATTGCTGCCATCTCAGCTGGATCGTTTAGGCATAAGTGAGCGAGCGGCATCTATAGGCCCAGCTGGCGAGGTAGTTCATGGTGCTGATGGAAGGATCAGAGTAAATCATCCCGACAAACATACGCTTAGTGATGCGCATGTTTGTTTTGTAAGGGTAAAGGACTTGTTGATGTTCGTTGATTAACCATCAGCTACGGAGTGCCTCAGAGTTCCAGTTTTCAGAAAATGAATAAACATACGACGGATGATTAGATGGCTGCGTCTGTGAGTTCATTCCAGCTCAGCCTCTAGGCATTCTCTACAGATGGGGTCTTTGGCATTTGTAATGGAGCGGGTAAGGGACCTCGCTTGGTGAATGGCTTGGAGAACATAATTGCAAGTTTCCTGTACTTGAGACTTTCATTCTAGATCAGAATCCATGATATGAGATGATGAATATTAGTTTTCTTTTTTTGGTGATTTCATATTTGCTGTTGTAATTTAGACAACATTCTGACCTTTTTTTATCAACAGGTGTTCGCGCCGTCACATCGTCTATACATTTCATTATTAATAGGTGTTTGTCTTGGCATCGTTGCCGAATATCAAGTCATAATGAGCCTACTCTTGTGGCCGAGAAGAAAGTTTACCAGTAGACGAGCCAGGCCCACAGTACAAAGGATGGGGTTCTAAAGGGAATGCTAATGTAATCGTCTGGGCTAAAAACTTGGTAAGTTTTT
>NC_051415.1:13213622-13214059 GCF_015228065.2 Penaeus monodon
CTTCCAGTTCAAAGCAGATGAAGTCTTGGAAGAGGAAAGAGAAGTTTGTGTCGAAGGATAAGTTGATATTCCCAAGCAGCTGCCGTTCATTATGTGCCTGCATACCCTTTGACAAGACTCGTTGTAGAGGCTGTGTGTCTGAAAGCATGTGCAGGAAAATAAGTTGCTTCTGATATTAAACATTCATACTCTAGTAACCTATGTAATATCATAGCTACAGTAGCCATACTGTTAAATACTATAATAGTGAATTAGGAAACAGTTCGACCTTCAGATATTGAACTGTTCAAGCACGAATGCTTTGTCGCATTGTTAAAGCTACACGTGTGGCAGATCGATTGCTTTTATATGGAGGTCGATTGGTAGGCTAAAGGTTGGTGCCTATAGATCAAACACATGGAGATAAGATCGCATTTACTTATCTTGATGACAGGTTC
>NC_051415.1:13215109-13215443 GCF_015228065.2 Penaeus monodon
GAGTACCTGGCCTCAGGGCTTGTGAAAGGTCCGGTGTGATATAACTCAGTTATACAGCCTTCCCTGTATCTCTGAGCCGGGAAGTGGCTACATTATTGTTAGGGGCAGGAATGGTGTTTGACAAGTTGTGCAAAGCGGCATTAACATGAACATTTCCCGTTTTACTCCCATTGACAAGGCAGATTAGGTTATGAATCTAACGGCGATGGATATTTTAACAAAGGGATGCAGAGGACACCACGTCACGGTCAAATTTCAGTTTTTATTATCGGTTTATAGTTGTTGATATTATAGTTGTTTTATGTGCGTGCCTGTTTGTTTGTGTGTTTTTTTT
>NC_051415.1:13215537-13215846 GCF_015228065.2 Penaeus monodon
CGCCCTCGTGTGTACTGTATGTGAATACACATAAATGTAATTGCCCGAACAATTATTCATCTTTGAATCACATTCGAACTTTAAATAGCGAAGGAAAAAGAAGGAGAAAAAGAAAAAAATTCGGTCGGGCCCCAAGTGCTTCGTAAACCCCAGTGTCTTGCTTCTGTACCACCGATTTGACTTTGGCTGATGGGGGGGGGTATTTTTTCAGGAGACAATATGAGCGTTCTGACACTGCTTTTTGAAGGTGTAGGAATTTCGCGTTCCCTTTCTTTTCTGTGTGGTTGTGTTTGTTTGTTTCTGTGCCTT
>NC_051415.1:13216437-13216714 GCF_015228065.2 Penaeus monodon
CTAGTGCACCCGGTTTCAGGTCCGATCATATGGAATTCTGAATGACACAATCAGAGTTTCCTTTAGCACTAACGGGCAAACGCAATCAAACCAGAAGTGAACAGAACCCAGGAACAACTCAATAGCAAGGGAAAAACTTAGTTTGCATCTGTGGACGCACACCGAGAGTCAGTTATGGACGCTCTCGTGCGCAAAGGGATTAAGAGATTCTACCCTCATAAAAGTACCGCTTTATGCTGTGATTATACACACAGACACACATATAAACACTCGCTCG
>NC_051415.1:13216862-13217002 GCF_015228065.2 Penaeus monodon
TGAACCCGGCTCTATAACCAAGAACCGCACACCGACGGCTGACGGATGCCGTCGGCAAGGTCTATTATATATGGCCATCAGCACAGAAGAGGAGGCTGAAGAGGAAAAGTGAGGTTTGCGACGAAGAATGTGACGAGGCG
>NC_051415.1:13217057-13217467 GCF_015228065.2 Penaeus monodon
CCTGAATTTCGCTGAGGAAGGGAAGGGCGAGAAGGAATAGTTGATCCCCGAGGAACAGATCAAGTAGGACGTGATCGGTATGTGGAAGTTCTCAGATAAATGAACTCCAACGGGAGTGATGTGGGAAAGGGAGATGATCTGGAGTAAATATTTCCATGCAGCTCAAGGGGGCTGAGGAGTTCCAGGAGGAGATAGCAGTGAGGGTCCCGAGGGAGAAAAATATGATGATTATCAATGACCTCCATTAGCATAACACGCAAACATCTGAAGGCCATTGGAGCGTGCACGTACGTCGGGAGTCTGCAATAGAACAAAGAGGGTTTGGGTCCTATTTGTTAGCATGCTGCTTTCAAAAGAAGGAAGAACGTCAGGCTACCTACAAGGAAGGAGGAAACAGGACCCAAACTTAC
>NC_051415.1:13217499-13217757 GCF_015228065.2 Penaeus monodon
AACCAAAAGTGACACTGGGAGAGTCTCCTGCTCGTCTGCATAGAGTATTAGTTATTCATCTAATGGGCAACGCAGAGTATAAGTTATACATCTAATGGACAGCAGAGGGGCGACGAAGAATAGGGGACCGGGAAGAACAGAAACCCGAGAAGATCAAAGTGTGGAGCTAAAGGACTACAGCGAAGAGGACCAAAGTAAGGGGGGTGAAGGAGCCCTGGTGGTGGAGCAAAGTGGAGTGTGGGTGTATGTGTTTATTAT
>NC_051415.1:13218423-13218631 GCF_015228065.2 Penaeus monodon
CAGTCGCTTACAGAGGCCAGTACTTAAGTTGCGAAGAACTCCACGGAAGCAGCAAAATATTTCATTTACCTGAGGCATAATTGGTTAATAAAATTTATGTAAATTCTCTCAAACCGGGACGGTAGCTGATTGCCGCTATTGAAAAATATATTAGATGTGATATAACATTTGAAGTGTATAAATTTCCGGATTTGCTTTCCTACAAGTA
>NC_051415.1:13218671-13218772 GCF_015228065.2 Penaeus monodon
GCGAAGGCAACAGCTTTTTTGTCGATAACTCAATCAGCCTACTTTGGTATATATAGTTCGCTTGATAAATCCGTAAATTTCACCATTGTCTCATCCATAAC
>NC_051415.1:13220107-13221234 GCF_015228065.2 Penaeus monodon
TCCCTACCACAAAGGAAATCAATTATCTCCAAACACGAGTCCTTCAAAAAGCTGAGTCGATAGCATATCAAAGGAAGGACTCTAGGCTATGGTCTACTTACCCTCCCCCCTTTCTTCATCCCCGTGAAGGACTCCTCTTTTTTCTGAAAAAAGTCTTTGAAGCAATGATCTTCTCTTACTTGCCTTCTCCAGTGTTGTTAATCACTCTTTTAAGTTTTCTTTTATATATTTATAGAGCGAAGTTGGAACTCCATATACGTGTATAATCTTTGCGCAAGTAATCGTATTTCAATGTTTTATTGCTAAATTTATGCTTTACTTTGCTACTTGTTTCTGATATATGAGACAACGTCAAGATAAAGGTGAAAATGGTTTGATGAGATAAAGCATCCTGAAACATGATTCGATTACAATTTAGTAAGAAAATATAAAATATTTCAAAGTATTTCTCTAGTACTGCTTGCACCTTTCGTCTTCTGTCCTCTTGTTTCATGCATATGCTCCTGCATGGTAACAATATAGGATACACTCCCCCGTATAATATTGCTCCACAGTATTCGCATGTCTTGCCGTCCAAAACAAGACGCTGTGCATGTTATTGGCTCTCGTACCGTCCGGGACGTGTTTCTCTCGATTTTTCTCCTAAATTAATTCAGACCATCTTTCAACTACCTTCCATTTCTCCATGTCCACTTTCTTCTTCGCTTTCCCAAACTCTGCCCTGATAACATTTTCTTTGACTGTTCTTTTCCCATTCTTCGTGATTGGAATTCCACCTTTTCCATTGTTTACTCTCCTTCTCTCCGTGCCATTTCGGTTCACTTCTATTCCGGATCCATTAAAGCAAGTCATTTAGACTTCTCGGTTCTTATTCACTTAGAAAGAAAACCTTTTTTTCGCGTGTTTAAGTATCTTCTCTTTGTGCGTTCGTGTCTAATGTGTTTTATGCCTTCCGCTTCTGTGTGTCTGCATGTCTTTCATGCGTGATGGTGTGTGTGTCTATGTCTTCTGGATACGTTTATATGGTTTTCATGATTGCATGTCTTTCGTGACTTAATTAATAGTATTAGTTATACCGATTATAGGTATGGTAAAAGAAATAATCATGCTAATAACAGGATAACAAA
>NC_051415.1:13221303-13221609 GCF_015228065.2 Penaeus monodon
CAACGAATACAAACTAAGTGTCATTATACTACGTATGACCATTACGACATTACTAACGAAATACCAGTATTAATAATTATAGTTTCACTTTATCACCATCATTATTACTGCTATTACGGTTACCCAAAAAGTTAAAATAGTTCCTCTCTGCTCACGCTTTTAAAGGGAGCCGAGGGAGCGCGACTGAGCAAGTCCTAAGCGCTGTCTCAGAGAATCGATCGGCCAATAAAGGCAACACACGACGCGTCCCAATTAGTGTCACGACGAGGCTGACTCGGACACTTGCATCCCGTAGGGGCGCCTGGT
>NC_051415.1:13224437-13225048 GCF_015228065.2 Penaeus monodon
AGGAGAAGGTGGAGGACAATTTAAGTTTATGAATATAATATAACCAGATTTATTTATGTATGTTAATAACTATTTGCATATTACAAATTTATGTTCAGGTATGTAAGTATGTTTTTATCCATGTTGGTAAAATGTGCATTCAAACAAAGAATGGAGACAAACAATGCGACAAAAGAACAGACAAAGGCAGACAAGAAGAAAATTAAGCATACGAAAAGAGAGAATAGTGTAAGACAGAAATCAGACCTTCGTTACATCAGACTCATCCCACCTCCAAGACTCCCCCCCCCATTACTCCCTCTCCCTTATCCCCCAGACTCCCCCTCTCCCTTTTCCCCCAGACTCCCCCTTCCTCTTAGCCCCAGAACTACCCACCCCCCTCCCTAACCCCATCTTCCCCCTCCCCCTTCCCCTCGCCATCCATCCATCTCTTTCCCAAACGCTGTGTCCTTAAGCCTCGAATATCTGCTGATTGTGCAAACGACCAGGAGGCGAAATGACAGCATAACACCGATACTGCCTCCCTCCCCCTTCAGATTAGCCATTGTTCTTCTTTCGCCGAATCCCTTGTAGTGCTAACGTTGGCGTTTTTGAATGGTTTGATCAGTTGT
>NC_051415.1:13225073-13225171 GCF_015228065.2 Penaeus monodon
ATGGGTTGATTCAGACGCGTACACACGGTGGGATGGGTAGAGGAGGTCACAGCCAAGAAGTATAGATAAGAGACAGGAAGAGAGAGATTGATAACGAG
>NC_051415.1:13227623-13228111 GCF_015228065.2 Penaeus monodon
TGGTAAAATGTGCATTCAAACAAAGAATGGAGACAAACAATGCGACAAAAGAACAGACAAAGGCAGACAAGAAGAAAATTAAGCATACGAAAAGAGAGAATAGTGTAAGACAGAAATCAGACCTTCGTTACATCAGACTCATCCCACCTCCAAGACTCCCCCCCCCCATTACTCCCTCTCCCTTATCCCCCAGACTCCCCCTCTCCCTTTTCCCCCAGACTCCCCCTTCCTCTTAGCCCCAGAACTACCCACCCCCCTCCCTAACCCCATCTTCCCCCTCCCCCTTCCCCTCGCCATCCATCCATCTCTTTCCCAAACGCTGTGTCCTTAAGCCTCGAATATCTGCTGATTGTGCAAACGACCAGGAGGCGAAATGACAGCATAACACCGATACTGCCTCCCTCCCCCTTCAGATTAGCCATTGTTCTTCTTTCGCCGAATCCCTTGTAGTGCTAACGTTGGCGTTTTTGAATGGTTTGATCAGTTGT
>NC_051415.1:13228136-13228234 GCF_015228065.2 Penaeus monodon
ATGGGTTGATTCAGACGCGTACACACGGTGGGATGGGTAGAGGAGGTCACAGCCAAGAAGTATAGATAAGAGACAGGAAGAGAGAGATTGATAACGAG
>NC_051415.1:13229928-13230027 GCF_015228065.2 Penaeus monodon
AAAGGCTGCAATTCTGCATTCGCAAAGAGAGTGCTCAAGTATTGTTAGATAAAAAAGGTCTGCAATACTGCATTTGCAAAGAGAGTGCATAAGTATGGT
>NC_051415.1:13230344-13230418 GCF_015228065.2 Penaeus monodon
AGAGAGGAATCCTCGCCGCATTTGTTGAAGAGTGACGAAGCCATCCTCTCTGGACGAGGGAAGGTGGGTCACAT
>NC_051415.1:13230656-13231059 GCF_015228065.2 Penaeus monodon
ACACACACACATATACACAAGAGAGAAAGATATAGAATAAGAGTTATAAAAAGCGAGAGAGAGCAAGAGGAAAAGCGTTGG
The DNA here is from genome assembly GCF_015228065.2 of Penaeus monodon. Lineage (NCBI taxonomy): Eukaryota > Metazoa > Arthropoda > Malacostraca > Decapoda > Penaeidae > Penaeus > Penaeus monodon. The sequence continues at coordinate 13,230,738 of NC_051415.1, forward strand.
TGAATGAATAAATATGGGAGAACCCAGACAGTGAAGAGCAGAGAGAAAAAGAAAGAAATCAGCAACAAGGAAGGGGAGAGGAAAACCTCATCAAAGATAATAAATTCTGAAGAAGGACGAGGCACGACTTCAGGCCAGCTGCCACTCCGCTCAGCAATCTTGAGATCGATTGTCAATCGCTTCATCCTTTTTCCTTATTTGAACTGACATCTGCATTTTGATGCATGTCATTGGAGTGCATAATCAATCAATACGCAAATGCGAATAGATAAAGTACCAGATATAATACACTGTATTGTGGTTCCTCTCTCTACCTCTGTGG
>NC_051415.1:13231200-13231584 GCF_015228065.2 Penaeus monodon
GCATGAACGCACACAACACACACATATATGCATATACATTAAGGCTGAATATATACACTAGAATCCATAAACGCACATCTCCATTCCGACACTCTGAGCGTCATGGCGAGCGCACTCCCCGAGCACATCAATGCACGGTCAGTTCCTCGGCGCTGCGCTGCGAGCACGAGCTTCCCTGGAGGCGAGCCAGCCGTGTTTGCGAGCTCCTTGCTTTCCATTTGAGGGCACCGACAGCCACGCAGCTTGCATTATCAGTACTTTGTGTTCAGCCCATTGTAGGCGGGGCTTCGCGTGCTGCGGAATATATGAAGAGGCGTATACACGCGTAGAAAACTTTTTTTTTCTGTATTATATATATTACCTTTTATTATTATTGTTTTGAAT
>NC_051415.1:13231803-13232105 GCF_015228065.2 Penaeus monodon
CCATTACTATCATTTCCTCACTTCCCTTTTGAGTCTCTACAACACCCTTAGGATACCTATTCTTGCAGCAAAGTTTCTCGTCTTGATCGTCAGTGAAGAAATATTGGACAATTGCGTTCTCCGCGCTAAGAGAGAGAGACCTCAGAGCAAGTTACCGAGTCCACGAACTGTGTGATGAAGGAGTCTCAGTCCTCCTGTAACAGGGAACAAAGGCGAGTCAGAAAAAAATAAAATCTGTGGAAGTTATTTTCCCCTAAGTCGTTGCTTTATGGTTGGTCCATGCAATATCCAACAAGTTTTTC
>NC_051415.1:13232221-13232398 GCF_015228065.2 Penaeus monodon
CGAAGTTACTACAAAAGGCTCAGAATTCAAAGTATGGCGAATTTCGGATGCTGGATGCAGGGAATATTATACAAAAGATTTCGACCATCCTTGCTTGAATAAGATACAGTTTCGGAATAAAAATACCCTCAAACGAATGTATAAAGAATTTAGACGAATAAAATGTGTAGATAACAG
>NC_051415.1:13232434-13233124 GCF_015228065.2 Penaeus monodon
GATATGCAAGAAAGGTGCCGTAGAATCACTCACCTCTCATATTTTCTCAGCGTAGTCAGAAAGAAAAGTTTTCGATAACTTTTTATCATAACTGATGTAAAAGGACGGAGCTGTATAGAATTTCCTTTTCGTTTGGCAACTATTTTTAAATCACACAATGGAAAAAAGTTTGTTCATGTGAAGTTAATGTTTCCTCTGGCTTTCACTTTCAATTTAGGGGAAAGAGGAATTTTTTTTCTAGCCCTTTTCTTCATTATCTATGAGCATCGGAATTCATTTATGCTCTCTCGTTAGCACATCATTCATAAACCAAGTTATATTCAACATAAAACGGGCAATGTAGCATTTGGGATCAGCTGTCATTCGAGTATCACGTTTTCCTCTTTTCTTTTCTGATATTAACTCTAGGACATCAAGCCATTTGTCTTTATTCGCTATAATTATCATTACTATCATTTGTTCGTTTGGCGCAGAATATACTGTATTCAGGTCTGACTCAGATTTGTTTTTTCTTAAATGTGACTTCAATGGCCTTTAATAATTTTAGAAGAAAGAGTGAGAGTGTGAAAGAGAAAGAAAGTTCAAGTTCAAATTCAAATCTAAAATATGAAAATGTTCCATTAGTTACAGTGTGTATGTTTGTATATATTTCTTATTGCATAAAAAAGTGATTTTACAGTACATGTAAAT
>NC_051415.1:13233946-13234193 GCF_015228065.2 Penaeus monodon
ATAGAAAAGACAGTCAAATATCTCCCCTACCCCGCCAATGAGCCACCACGTCAAAGGAAATATTCTAAATATATCTTATCAGCGTCTTCATTTGTTCATTATCAGCGATGTAATTGGAGGAGAAATTTTCAACACTTTCCGGCTGAGTGAATTTCTGTTAGTGACTATACAGCGAGTCTTCACCTTTTGGAGCTGTTGTCTCAGGCGGAAAATCGGTACAGACCTGTTTCGTTCTTATTTTCTGCCA
>NC_051415.1:13234493-13234906 GCF_015228065.2 Penaeus monodon
AGAATTGGCAGAGGAAGTTTGTTCCCTTTTAGTCCCGGGATAAATCATTGTTCTCTGTCTCTCTTTTGTAAGGAAGATATTTGGCTGTCTGTCAAAGCAGTTAAAAGGAGTCAGACCTGAATACAGTATTTTCTGCACTAAAATCTCCAAACGAACAAATGATAGTAATGATAATAATAGCCAATAAAGACAAAATTGTTTGATATCATAGAATTAATATCAGAAAGAAAAAGTGAAAACATGATAATGAAATGTCATACTGATCATGGATCTAACGGGAATTTTATAGCCAGCTGATCACAAATGCAGTACTGGCCGTTAATGTGGTTTATGAATGATGTAATAACGAGTGAAAATAAAGGATTTCCGATGCCTATAAATTATACAGAAAAGAGGTAAAAAAAACAAACGAA
>NC_051415.1:13236417-13236761 GCF_015228065.2 Penaeus monodon
ATGGTTGATATAAAAAAGCAAGACAGGGAAAGATAAAATTATTTCACTAAGGTCATATTGCACTGCTGCAAAAGTTACGTGCAATGCCTTTTACCAGGGGCTGTTAGCCAACTAGATTTATTAAGCGAAGACGCTTTTATTGTTCCTTTCTAAATCAAAAGTTCTATATCACTTTAAATACAATTTACCTCATTCATTTCTACTGTACCTAGATTAGTTTTAGACATAGTATTAGTAATTATCAATCGCCGTAGTCAGGATCTCCATTATCAGATTTTAAGCCTTCAGTACGTAATCATCTTGTATGTGTACTTGAATAAAGGATAAATGAATGAATTAGTGAT
>NC_051415.1:13236799-13237839 GCF_015228065.2 Penaeus monodon
GAATATATACATAAATGGTAAATAATAAGATTATAATTGCGTCAGCTTAACCCTTGAAACCAAGTCATATTTAAATCCGATAATTTGCATAGGGACTTACAATATCGGCTCAATTTAATAAAGATAAATTCAAAAGATATAGAACTAGATATGTGATATAAGTGATATAAGTGATTCTGGAGAATATATACATTTAGGTTTTTCATTTGTATTCAAACTTCCATATGATTTTTAATCCATTAAATAGACAAGACCCAGTGTAAATTTCTCACGATTTCAAACGGTATTGTAACAAAATTTTATATCTGAAGTTGTAAAGTAACACGCTACATTTCATTCTACTTTTTCGGACTTCACCATTAGCCTTCAGACATTACTTTTCACGTGCAGACATCACGACAGTACTTCCTAGTTCTAATTGTTTTAACAAACGCGATAGGTGACCTTAAAAAAAAGCACGAGCGACCTAGTGAAAGATTACCAAATAAGCATTTCGCGATACCGGGCTAATAAAGGCTAATAATGTGACCTGTAAGCTTCAGCTTTTTAATATAGGCTGCGGGAACGAAAACTGGCCTATAAAGAATATAAGGACAAGCGAAATATTAACCTCGTGGGGTTAATTGCTCTGTATAATAGTTATAAAAAATTATATAACTGTTAATATGAAGTGACATTAACTGACATCCCGCTTACTTAGCAATAACCTAAGAAGAAAGAATTAAAAAAAAAAGTAGTTTTACCATAAACAACTATACCTGTAACGAAAATTGAAAATTATGTAAATGATAAAAGGAGATGGTGCTGAAACCTACGTCGCCCATTTTACGTATACCATTTAATAGCCCAAATTTACGCATTCATTTGTTTACGAATTTGTTCATTTATTTATCTTTTTAACGTTCTGCCAACGATTTCCCAACCTCGAAACGCCAGTAGTAAATGACCAGATATATTGTCACGAAGCAGACTATTCATTTCACTGTGGAAAAAGTATTGCAAAGAGGATTGCGTGAGAAATCCTTCCAATCAATTCAAAA
>NC_051415.1:13238037-13238716 GCF_015228065.2 Penaeus monodon
TGTTACCATACTTTTTTCTGTATTTGCTTGTCTAAATGCAAATTAAGCCAATTGCGATAAAAGTTCTTGTGCCAAGTACTTGAAAATACCATAGAGTGTATTGCTACATTTAATAAGTTTCTTCAATTTGCATAAATATGAAAAAAAAAGTTCCCTCTAGGTATTCTGCAGTTTTAAACCACGTTTTGTTTCAGCATTCTCTGATATAACTGCCTTCGTTGAGTAAACTTTTGGGCAACTTCAGTGGTGTAACTTTGGGGGCTAAACATAATGAAAGATGCCATAGCTCCACCAGATTACCAGTATGTTGAGGTCTGTTTTGTGGTGTAACGTAAGAGAGAGAGTGTAAATATTCTGTCGGTTCGTTGCCATGACATCAGTGTATGTATCTTGATGTATAGCTGATACATACTGATTATATTAATCTTGTAGAGTTATTTTATTTGTATTTTATACTTTTTTTTATTTACTTATTTATTTATTTTTGCTTTTATTCTTTTCTATTTTCAATTATGATTACAAACTTGTAATCATAATTAAACGGATAATAAATCAAGACGTTTCTTGAAAAATGGTAAACCCTTGTATCTGATGAATGGCGAACAATTGCAATGGAATAATCACGAGCAAAATTGAAAGGCTGTTTCTTATCCAGGATTCATTTACATAAACTTCTTTG
>NC_051415.1:13239272-13239786 GCF_015228065.2 Penaeus monodon
GCAATTTAAAAGATCACAAACAGGCCAAAAACAAAAATAACCACAACGGATACCTAAACGATGTAATTCCAAATCAACCAGACCGGTACCTGAAAGCAGTGGTTATTTGCCTGAGTCATGAAAAGCCACGATGACTATACATCACTTCGCTTTTTTGAGTGACAAGACAGACGCTGGATGAATATGTGAAAAAAAGTTGACCGCATCCCATTCCGTTGCACTGCTCGCCTCATCTACATAATCCTGTACATGGTAATCTTGTAGACTTTACCTCGCCGCATATGTCGAGGAAAACGCGTGGAGGAGAGAGATATAGAAGAGCTGAATACCTCTGAATACCCGTACATACCGAAGGGTATTTGAACCTCACACTCGCACACACTCTCTCCCTGCGCAAATCGAGGAAAATTGTATACTATCTATAAAGAGTGAGGAGGAGATTCCTCATTTTCTCACGGGTGTTCACAAAGGTGGTGTTTTTTTTTCTGGAATATTCACTCTTACCCCCCCACCC
>NC_051415.1:13239821-13239899 GCF_015228065.2 Penaeus monodon
GGGAAAACAAGGCACCCTTGCTACACCGAACAGGAAGGTAACAAATACAGATTGTAAATTTAAGCTGTCAATTTACGG
>NC_051415.1:13239943-13240059 GCF_015228065.2 Penaeus monodon
AACGAACTCAAAGGCAGAGCATCCAGTTCGCCATTCTGGGGATGCGAGAAAACTGAAAGGTGATAAATGAGAGGAGCGAATAAAAGGCGAGAAGCGAGAGTAGCGAATGAAAGGTG
>NC_051415.1:13240355-13240447 GCF_015228065.2 Penaeus monodon
CCAAAGGCACACGAGCCGGAAACAATCGGAGGTGAACGAACGATCGAACTCGTGTTTTGTTCTGACTTGTCTCTATTGATAGCTTTCCGGAA
>NC_051415.1:13241852-13242275 GCF_015228065.2 Penaeus monodon
TATATAATCCACTGCAAGGGAGAAATCTCAGAAGAGACCCTTTCAATTTTCTAGGTATATGTCCTTCTGAAACATTTCTAAAGGCTTCTAAGATCCTTGTGAGGCCTAGAGCGTTTTCCTCAAGTGTGGCTGCGGACGCTGAAAAGATTTCGAAACCATAAACAATAGGTCCAGCTCCTTGAACCTTTAAGATATTGAAAATCTTTAAGAATATGCCACTCTTCCCGATCTTTTGTTACAAGAAGAACCGCGCGTGTTAAGCAGTGGTGCGATCTTCTACGGGAACATCCCGAAGAAGAAGAAGAGGTGGGTAAAATAGTTATGTGTCGGCGGTGGAAATCTGACAAAAAAAAAATTGGTGATGAATAAGGTCTGGTATTAACAACGGATCAATATCTGAACACACAACTATATGTATACATA
>NC_051415.1:13242437-13243395 GCF_015228065.2 Penaeus monodon
AAGGGACCGATCGAGAGAAACACACGCAGAGATAAACAGAAACTATTTAATAGAGAGATCGAGAGGGAGGGAGGGTAATAATGAACGAAAAATGAAAGAAACAGAGTAGTGTGCCTAACTTCTTAAACAGCATTTCTATTCGTAATATACAGTGTAAAATCGATCTCTCTAAACCAAAATGAAGTATTCGTAAGTGGCTGACCTAATCTATTTCCAAAGTAGTTTTCCTCTTGGCCGAATAAATGCCTACCAGGAAATTTGTTAAAAGGAACTTTCACAGCCTTGAAAAAGGATACCGTTCGGAATGATGCGTTGGGCGGACTCTGTAACTTTCTAAAGTTGAACTCTTTCTAAAGTTGAACTGTTTTACAAAAACATAACTGCGCTGTAGTATCTTAACTTATAAGAAATCTTTTGCAGCTTTTGTAAGTCGGAAATGGAAAGTCGTGGCACTAACTGACAGTAATGTATAGACGACCCTGTGAATCTCTAAGCATGTATGTGGAAAAAAAAACCTTGTTCTACTCCCTCGTTCCAATTACAGAGATGTCTTGAGCTTTTAGTGGATGTACTTTTGGAAATCGAACTGCCAGCATAAGGCGTCGTCCATACTAACAGCGGCAATGTGACCAGAAGGAGGCGGGAGGGAGAGAGCGAGTTTATGACTCGAGAGTAAACTTTTTTAGGAGTACACTTTATTTTACGATTCTTTTTATGTGTCCTCGCTGTAGACATCTATCCTGAGCGGTTCAAGGCAGAAAGGATACTATCAGCTCTCCTCTCCTCGGCCTGCCAGTGTAGGATCCTTATGAAGGATAATAACCTCACTGACTTTCACTCTCATTTCCTTCATCTCATATTTTTTTTCTTCTAAATCTGATTGGAATAAGAAAAGATTTGTTACCTTAAAAACCTTGCAACCGTAATTTTCACCAAATTCAGGACAAAGTGTATTTCT
>NC_051415.1:13243442-13243562 GCF_015228065.2 Penaeus monodon
CAGCCATAACTTTACCTCTAATTCGCCGACTCATCAGTACTTCATTATCGGCCGAAGTCATTAGTTTATATCTCTCTAAACTTATAACTCGTTCATTAATTTCTGATTCCGTAAGGCGGA
>NC_051415.1:13245546-13245745 GCF_015228065.2 Penaeus monodon
CCAGCTGAAACTGCAGTGTGATATACATAAAAAAAAAATCCTCGTAAATCCTTCAAGCTAAAAACTTTATTGCCAATCAATCGTTGACAAAGGATCCGAATCCAGGAAGGCCAAGAGTTCAGGAAAGCGAAGGATCTCAATAAAGTAGGACCGAGAGACAAAACACAGAAGCAGCTGCATGAATTCAAGGGTTTATGAG
>NC_051415.1:13246295-13246472 GCF_015228065.2 Penaeus monodon
AGTATACGTTTCTCTCACAGCGTCACTCTATGCTATTTTTATTGGGCGTCTTTTCAAACACCTCATATAAAGCAACAATTGTCAAATAAAAAAATATTCCGGCCGTGAATCAAAAACGCATCTTCTCACGCGGTTAAGGGATTCGAATGCCAAACGCCATTAATTTAAAGGTTATCT
>NC_051415.1:13247095-13247670 GCF_015228065.2 Penaeus monodon
AAAGAAGATTAAAGATGAACTTTCCTTCACTCTTTATGTTGCTTTTTCAGTATGACTCTGAATATTACAGCTACTCTGGGATGAAGTTTCTCTCTCGGAATATCTATAAACTACCACAGTGATGAATTGAGAAAGTTTGTCTTCCTAAAAACATTCTGGAGTATATACCAAATTCAAAGGAAACGAGCTGTCATGTAACTACAAAATTTTAATAATAAAAACCGCGACACCACGTTTCTTAATTGTAAAGAAAAGAAACAAAGACAGCTTCGCACAGATTTTTTTTTCTTTTTTATTAAGAATAGAAGCATACGTATAAGATTCATTAGTCTCTTACCCTAGATACAAAATTGAAACGACATAACGCACTACAAAATACCAAAAGACGATTTCTTACCTTTATACATAAACAATATAGCTTTGCAAGAGGTTATTACTGTTACTCGGGGAGCCACTACTCCAACTCAATGAAGAAGAGTCACTGAAATGAATGGAATCTGCGTCTGTGATCTTTTTCGTTGTACCTTCTTTATCAAGGCGTCTATTTATTCGTAGAAGTATTTGTCACTCCCTCC
>NC_051415.1:13247726-13248698 GCF_015228065.2 Penaeus monodon
TATCTGATGATAATCTAATTAATGCAAATTTTCTTTCATTCCCAGACACGAACGTCTTCAACAATGACTGGCGAACATAGGACATCGGCCAGTGTTCCTCACTGACGTCACCAACTTCACTAGGGATGGCAAGGCGTGCGCTCCTCTGTCTCACGATGTTCAGTATCAATTTCTGGGTAGTGCAGAGCATCCCTCTTCGTTTGGAAATCCAGAGTGGACTCAAGAATCCGGGTAAATCATTTCATTTCAAAAGGGAAGGCCGTGCGATAAATGAGAACGTCGGAAGTCATCATGTTCCGACTACTGGGTACGAGATGAATAACGCCACCAGCTACGTCCTTTGGGAAAGAAGCACTGACGAGATGACTTCCCCGACAACTCCTCTGGCTGAGCATCGTGAAACAAACTCGCTAGGTTCCTTTGGCCGGAATAAACTAACACTAATTGATAAAAATTCTGAAAGAATCGTCGATGCCAAACTCAGGTCCGGATCTGAGAGTCAGATAGACCACAGCGGCAATCTCGAAGAACCTAAGCAAGACTTCACCAAGGGTTCGTCACGAATGAACAAACCCAAAGCCTTCGAAAACAACGACGATGACGGAGAAACGCGGAGGAATAAACAAGAGGACATAGAATCGACAGAATCGCTGGACAAAAACTCCTCCAACGAGGTCCAAGGGCTTTCAGTCACCAGTGAGACAGAGGAAGGAGGTGCACCTTGCCCCACTGTCCCTGCAACCTGGACCCCGTACATCACTGACAGGGAAATCCAGTGTGTTGTTAATCCTCATTGGCTGGAGTTCGACCCCCCTTCCCACCTGAGCCACCTGGTCCTGGCCGCCATCTACATTATCATCTTGATAGTCGGCTGTTTTGGCAACGGTCTTGTTATTTACTTATTTGCGAGGTGAGTATGCCACAAAAAAACAATGCTTTATGTCCCCCATGTTGTAACTCCAAGGGTCTGTA
>NC_051415.1:13248879-13249143 GCF_015228065.2 Penaeus monodon
TATACGCACTTTGGCATTTCTAAACGCAAATTGTTTCTGTTGTGTTGTTGCTATTTTTTCTTTAGTGTTCAAGAATTGTGTAGTATTACTCAGCGCGGTTCTAATCAGTAATTGACACGCTGTCCTCTTCTGAAATTAGAAGCCCTTGTAGAAAGCTATGTTATGGATTGCCTTCATTACTCCCAGAAGATGATGATGATTGCACGTACACATGAAGGACTATCATATGCATATTGAAAGCTTGTTGTGACAGAGCCAACAGAT
>NC_051415.1:13249812-13250202 GCF_015228065.2 Penaeus monodon
AACGGATATTTGCTCTGTGGATAACGGCAAAATTTGGCACGAAGCCTACGATATAAATGACATACTTTGTAGTGTACTTGTTGCATTTTCTAATTGATTTAATTTATTTTGAATATTTGGATATGCTATTAATGCAGAAATGAAGCCCTATGCACCTTGGCATAAATATTATTTTTTATATTGATTGAAAGATGACATCAGAACTAAGACTTTTTCTCTTAATCAGAAATATAGCGTAATATTAGTGTAATGGAGTTGGCTTGTTGAGAAAATATGCATCTCAGAAAGGACAAGTCAGATGATGTCCTATCAATAAGTATATCCTTTTCACCACAAAGAGATACGCTCCAGAAAATCTCTTTCTCTTCTTTATTTTTTTTTACTTTTTTT
>NC_051415.1:13250433-13251116 GCF_015228065.2 Penaeus monodon
TGCTGCACAAACAGAACTCTAACAATCATATTAAGTGCTGTTTGTCTGACCCCCTGATAACAGACGTCTAAATTCAGCTCGCAAATCAGGGAAAGGCAACACCACGCGATACTCTTCTTCAGCGTCAAGTGGGATGTAGGATGTAGGCTTGAAGTTGTGTATTTACCTTCAGAATTTGCATACTTTTTTAGTGAAGAGGGAGCCAAGGTCGGAGGAAGGAAGAGGAGCAGGGGCAGGAGATTTTAGGATGAAGGAGGGAGTGAATAAAGGAAAAGAGAGCGATGTTAGGTGTGGGAGAAGAAAGTAAAATGAGAAAGAGGTAAAAAGAAAAAAAGAAATGCGATTTTCTATTCATCGTGTTTATATTACTTAGTGGGAGTGTTTACGGAATTACAGGGGAGATGTATAACCAATCACTCTTTTTATATCATATAAGATAAGGAAAGCTTAAGAAGAGGAAAAGAGAGATATACAGAGAGATATAGGATTGTTTTCCATAGAATTATTTATAGCAATCGTAAAGGAAAATATAGTAGCAATAAATGTTATTATGCAATAAAATGTGAGAAACAAAGTAAAACATTTTATTGTAGTATTTATAATAACTGTGCAGGATGTTGCTATACCAAGAAACAGTAACATTACTAATCGCAGTATTAACAGACGTAGCAGACAAGGAATAA
>NC_051415.1:13251197-13251438 GCF_015228065.2 Penaeus monodon
ATTAAAGATAAGATAAAAAGGAAAAGATAAAGAAGGAAGGGTCGAAGCGGGAGTCACAATATATATCATCCTGTGTTCTTAGAACAGATGAAGGTAAGAGATTGGTTCAGCGAAAACAGTGATGAGATGAGAAGAGACCTTTATCAAGTGCATTTACTCGACATATCAATAATAAACCCCAATAAGCCAAAATTCCCATTAGCTCAAGTTCTGCATCTTCATTCTTAGTGTCTTCTCCTTC
>NC_051415.1:13251476-13251619 GCF_015228065.2 Penaeus monodon
ATGAGAGCAGCATCACCTTCTCCTAACGAACAAACGAACGCAAAGCCTCCATCAATTTCAAGGCAAATACGTAACCATCACTACTGAGGGAAGAGCAAGGTGAGGAGAGGTATCTCCCTTAAGCCTCCTCGCCTTCCGCCTTG
>NC_051415.1:13252885-13252964 GCF_015228065.2 Penaeus monodon
CAGGTGAGGTATGAGTGCTGAACTAGCAGTTATAGAAAAGATATGGGGAAAGGTCCATTGACTTAGTGCTCAAGGATTA
>NC_051415.1:13253746-13254343 GCF_015228065.2 Penaeus monodon
TATATCAAAGCTGCCTTCCATTGGTATAATTCTTAGTTCGCGTAAATACCAATATCAGCAAGGCGCGTGTGAATACATTAAACGATAAATCGGATTACATTGTACAAAATATTCACACACACGCCCACTGAGGTTCTTGACGATATTCATTTTTTTTTTGTGCATACTGAGTAGTTCCGGAAATATTGTCGTTCTTCTTCTTCTGTGAGCTATTATCTTATTTTTCTATAAAGTAACTTTTTCCAGACATGACTTACTAAATCGCAATTTCAGACTCAAGAAAGCAGTTGTAATTTTTCCCTTCTATTTATTTTTTTTCTCTCTCTCTTCTCAAAAAAACAATGTCGACCATTATTTCACTCTTTCATGTTTTTTTCCGCATTGTAAAAGGAAATTCGATAAAAAAAGAATCCCAATCTTTAAAGGAAAATCGCGTTGACGAATTCTCCTTACTAATTAACCATTTCATTAGGAGAGAAATGACTAGTACAGCTTTCTCTCTCGCCTTCCTGTATAAAGAATTGGTGACGAAATATGCCTTTCTTTATTCTCTTTTTTTTTACTCTACGAAAAATCCACATCAAATAAAATTAATCT
>NC_051415.1:13254383-13254596 GCF_015228065.2 Penaeus monodon
GGGATAACAGACAAACAAAAAATAATACATACTACCTCTTGACTTCACTTAAAAACAGAGGCTGTCAGTGTGAGAATCAGTGACGCAGATGCTCGCGTAGAAGTGGATGCTGCCAGCCAACCCTCGTTACAGTGACATCAGAACGAGGGAAAGTTACGTGTTAAAAGTGCGTGCGTGTGTCTGGACGCGCGCGCGCGTCCAGACATATATGTA
>NC_051415.1:13254795-13254976 GCF_015228065.2 Penaeus monodon
ACACATAGCCTACGTCTAAGCCGTAAAACTTGATTTAGCAGATAGGGCATGAATGCCGTGCTGTGGGGACTTCTTTCAAACATATTTAATTTAGCCTAATGGCATCTTCTCTTTGATGGAACTAAAAGAAATTCAATTTCCTATTCAGGCAGAAAAATCCCTTATAAAGAGCTGTATCATC
>NC_051415.1:13256712-13257283 GCF_015228065.2 Penaeus monodon
ATACATAACCTTACAGACTCAAGGAAAATTAATTGGCGAAATAAATTTGATTTCCTGTACCAGTCTTTCCATGACCAGTCTTTCTGGATTGGTACATGTTCTGACTATTCCATTGTAAAATTTGCTGATCATTTATTATGTCTAGTGTTTATCCTTACCTACCCTCATCACCATTTCATTGACTACTTCTTATTAATCATCCGAAAGTGTTAGTTATCATACAGAACTATCACTCTATGTTTGGATTTAAAAACAAGAAGAGAAACAAAACTGCACACGACATCTTTCTCTGTCACACCTAAACTTGTAATAATCACCTTAACCTATCCCCTTGGACTTTTAATCTGCTGACTTAGTGTTATACTCTATGTGAGTCACCAAAGGAGACGCGATCTCTTTTTACCAAATTAATTTGCACATCATCTGCGTGATGTGAATGTTGTGTAAGAAAGCAACGCTCTGGTTTAATCTTTAGAGCTTCATATATCATATTTAAATGTGTGACAGACCTGTAAGTGAGTCTCAGTATGTAAGTATTCAGAAAATAACGTACATGCAGACACACACACAC
>NC_051415.1:13264051-13264369 GCF_015228065.2 Penaeus monodon
CGTCCTTTGAATTTTACTTCTTCGCATTAATCAACCTGGATGTTAAGCTTTCGCGATTTACGAAACCTACACTTTTGAGCACGTAATCCGCTGATTAGGGGAATTAGAGAGATGTATTCTGAAATGTAGTCTATAAACATCAATGTATTCTTTACGTAAAAGATTCAGTACCTGAAACATTTCCGAAATGTTAAACTAATATTAATGTAATCAGTTTCAGAACCACTGTGTAAGTGGACGAAATTGTTTCATAAACAGAATGACTCGCTTGTCTTCTTGATTTGAAGTCTTGGAATTGTTTTTTTACGAGGAAAAAAA
>NC_051415.1:13264466-13264548 GCF_015228065.2 Penaeus monodon
CTGACAATGATTTGCAAAAAGTGTTTGCTTCTTCCTAGGATTCATTTTTTCTGCCTTTTATTCCCTCAATACCCCCGGTTAG
>NC_051415.1:13264770-13264899 GCF_015228065.2 Penaeus monodon
AATGACCAAACAGCGCAGACACAGCTCGTTCTGGTCCCTCCTTCAGGCATCTGGCTTCGCGACACAATAACGGAAGAGGTACACGGCATCTTGACAGAACCAATCACGGCAAGACACTTCGTTGCTTTC
>NC_051415.1:13264931-13265776 GCF_015228065.2 Penaeus monodon
CGTTTTAGATACGAGTATAATCTTTTGAGATATTTGATATATGAATACTTACCCTTCATCGGTATTGCATGTATTGTTGCACATGCCATGCCGTCTTGTAAGTACGGAAATGGGTAGAGCGCTTTTGCAGACACGTGAGCTTTAGTTTTTCTTTCGTTTCTCCTCAAACGTTTGCAACAAGTGTCTCAAAGTTATGCTTTAAATTCCGGTCTAATGTTATATCATATACGATCAATATTTTTCTTTCGCATTCAAATCATTCTGCTTTAATAAGGGACAAGTTTCTCATTGTGTTCAAGTACACATAAGTGTCCACATTCTAGTTAATGCTTGACTGACGTTCCCAACCGTAATTAAATCCCAGCGGTTTCCCTTCATTTTATTCATGTTTATATATTCATTATTCATCGTCTTGTGTCGCACGTAAAGTATCCTAATGTCTTAATATGCAAAAATTACCCGGGTCAGAAATAAACTGAATATGATAACTTAGAACATGATGGTCTTGATGTAAATTGTGTTCATGAAAGTAAGAATGAAAGCTTCTGAAGATGAGATGCTCTATAGTATTAGCATATTTTTGATGCAGCCTTCAATCATGATTCATTATTATTCATTATCTTAATACTGGTTCCGTAATCATGAATATGAATCCGTAGATGCATATAACTAAATATCTTCTCGACTGAATTCAAATATGACATTTAAAATGTTGTCCAAAAGCGGTTATTCACCAACTTTCAGATTATTCAGCAGTGAATGCCTTAAACGTATTCAGTTACTTTTACCGCAATCTTTATGTAATCAGTTACATATCTGCAAAGCGAATTTTCTCGCACGAAAAG
>NC_051415.1:13265971-13266037 GCF_015228065.2 Penaeus monodon
GTATGTTTCTATGTATACAAATACATACGTATCATCTTACGTAATAAGTATAATATATGCAATCAA
>NC_051415.1:13266266-13266382 GCF_015228065.2 Penaeus monodon
AAAGGAGATCTTCATTCGGCTTTCTATGCGTTCAAAGAACATCTAAGGAATTATTTGTAAGCAAGACATTTCTCTGTCTCTGAAAAATCTAATATCGTCGGTCCCTTGCAAAATGA
>NC_051415.1:13269419-13270018 GCF_015228065.2 Penaeus monodon
TAATATAAAAAGCTGCCTTCCATTGGTAAATTCTTAGTTCGCGTAAATACCAATATCAGCAAGGCGCGTGTGAATACATTAAACGATAAATCGGATTACATTGTACAAAATATTCACACACACGCCCACTGAGGTTCTTGACGATATTCATTTTTTTTTTGTGCATACTGAGTAGTTCCGGAAATATTGTCGTTCTTCTTCTTCTGTGAGCTATTATCTTATTTTTCTATAAAGTAAACTTTTCCAGACATGACTTACTAAATCGCAATTCAGACTCAAGAAAGCAGTTGTATTTTTCCCCCTTCTATTTATTTTTTTTCTCTCTCTCTTCTCAAAAAAAACAATGTCGCCCATTATTTCACTCTTCATGTTTTTTTCCGCATTGTAAAAGGAAATTCGAAAAAAAAAAAAATCCCAATCTTTAAAGGAAAATCGCGTTGACGAATTCTCCTTACTAATTAACCATTTCATTAGGAGAGAAATGACTAGTACAGTTTTCCCTCTCCGCCTTCCTGTAAAAAGAATTGGTGACGAAATATGCCTTCTTTATTCTCTTTTTTTTTACTCTACGAAAAATCCACATCAAATAAAATTAATCT
>NC_051415.1:13270058-13270196 GCF_015228065.2 Penaeus monodon
GGGATAACAGACAAACAAAAAATAATACATACTACCTCTTGACTTCACTTAAAAACAGAGGCTGTCAGTGTGAGAATCAGTGACGCAGATGCTCGCGTAGAAGTGGATGCTGCCAGCCAACCCTCGTTACGTGACATC
>NC_051415.1:13270528-13270706 GCF_015228065.2 Penaeus monodon
ACAAAATAGCCCACGTCTAAGCCGTAAAACTTGATTTAGCAGATAGGGCATGAATGCCGTGCTGTGGGGACTTCTTTCAAACATATTTAATTAGCCTAATGGCATCTTCTCTTTGATGGAACAAAAGAAATTCAATTTCCTATTCAGGCAGAAAAATCCCTTATAAAGGCTGTACATC
>NC_051415.1:13272423-13272986 GCF_015228065.2 Penaeus monodon
ATACATAACCTTACAGACTAAAGGGAAAAATTAATTGGCGAAATAAATTGATTTCCGTAAAAGTCTTCCCTGACAGTCTTTCTGGATTGGTACATGTTCTGACATTCCATTGTAAAATTTGCTGATCATTTATTATGTCTAGTGTTTATCCTTACCTACCCTCATCACCATTTCATTGCTACTTCTTATTATCATCCGAAAGTGTTAGTTACATACAGAACTATCACTCTATGTTTTTGGGTTTAAAAACAAGAAGAGAAACAAAAATGCACACGACATCTTTCTCTGTCACACCAAACTTGTAATAATCACCTTACCTATCCCCTTGGACTTTTAATCTGCTGACTTAGTGTTATACTCTATGTGAGTACCGAAAGGGGACGCGATCTCTTTTTACCAAATTAATTTGCCATCATCTGCGTGATGTGAATGTTTTGTAAGAAAGCACGCTCTGGTTTAATCTTTAGAGCTTTATATATCATATTTAAATGTGTGACAGACCTGTAAGTGAGTCTCAGTATGTAAGTATTCAGAAAATAACGTACATGCAGAACACACACCCC
>NC_051415.1:13275851-13275941 GCF_015228065.2 Penaeus monodon
AAAGTTTCAAAACTAAAGAAAACAAAGACATTTCTTTTTTTGGAAAGAAGAAGGAAATTATAGTCACGGAGTTGCTATGATTCTCACGAA
>NC_051415.1:13279827-13280161 GCF_015228065.2 Penaeus monodon
CGTCCTTTGAATTTTACTTCTTCGCATTAATCAACTGGATTTTAAGCTTTCGCGATTTACGAAACCTACACTTTGAGCACGTAATCCGCTGATTAGGGGAATTAGAGAGATGTATTCTGAAATGTAGTTTTATAAACATCAATGTATTCTTTACGTAAAAGATTCAGTACCTGAAACATTTCCGAAATGTTAAACTAATATTAATGTAATCAGTTTCAGAACCCCGGGGTAAGTGGACGAAATTGTTTCATAAACAGAATGACTCGCTTGTCTTTTGATTGAAGTCTTGGAATTGTTTTTTTCGAGGAAAAAAAAAAAATATATATATGGGATA
>NC_051415.1:13280224-13280345 GCF_015228065.2 Penaeus monodon
ATGACAATGATTTGCAAAAAGTGTTTGCTTCTTCCTAGGATTCATTTTTTCTGCCTTTTATTCCCTCATACCCCGGTTAGAAATAGGGAAATGAATATATGCCCAGATAGATCAAAAGCAC
>NC_051415.1:13280526-13280655 GCF_015228065.2 Penaeus monodon
AATGACCAAACAGCGCAGACACAGCTCGTTCTGGTCCCCCCTTCGGCATCTGGCTTCGCGACACAATAACGGAAGAGGTACAGGCATCTTGACAGAACCAATCACGGCAAGACACTTCGTTGCTTTCAG
>NC_051415.1:13280687-13281540 GCF_015228065.2 Penaeus monodon
CGTTTTAATACGAGTATAATTTTTTGAGATATTTGATATATGAATACTTACCCTTCATCGGTATTGCATGTATTGTTGCACATGCCATGCCGTTTTTGTAAGTACGGAAATGGGTAGAGCGCTTTTGCAGACACGTGAGCTTTAGTTTTCTTTCGTTTCTCCTCAAACGTTTTCAACAAGTGTCTCAAAGTTATGCTTTAAATTCCGGTCTAAGTTATATCATATACGATCAAATTTCTTTGCATTCAAAACATTCTGCTTTAATAAGGGACAAGTTTTCATTGTGTTCAAGTACAAAATAAGTGTCCAACATTTAGTTAATGCTGACTGACGTTCCCAACCGTAATTAAATCCAGCGGTTTCCTTCATTCTATTATTTTTATATATTCATTATTCATCGTCTTGTTCGCACGTAAAGTATCCTAATGTCTAATATGCAAAAATTACCCGGGGCAGAAATAAAACTGAATAAGATAACTTAGAACATGATGGTCTGGGTGTAATTGTGTTCATGAAAGTAAGAATGAAAGCTTCTGAAGATGAGATGCTCTATAGTATTAGCATATTTTTTATGCAGCCTTCAATCATTTATTCATTTTTATCATTTTCTTAATATTGGTTCTGTAATCATGAATATGAATACGTAGATGCATATAACTAAATATCTTCTCGCCCTGAATTCAAATATGACATTTAAAATGTTGTCCAAAAGGGGTTTTATTCCCCAAAACGTTTAGATTTTTCCCACCAGTGAATGCCTTAAACGTATTCAGTTACTTTTACCGCAATCTTTATGTAATAAAGTACATATCTGCAAAGCGAATTTTCTCGCACGAAAAGCATACCCCACCAC
>NC_051415.1:13281813-13281889 GCF_015228065.2 Penaeus monodon
AAAAATACATACGTATCGTCTCACGTAATAAGTATAATATTTTGCAATCAAATAATATTCACTGCAATTTGCAAGA
>NC_051415.1:13281992-13282226 GCF_015228065.2 Penaeus monodon
CTTTTTCCTCCCTCGGTCTCTCTTTTCTCTCATTCTAATTCTCACCTCCATCCCCGGTTTTCTTGTTACTATTGTTGTTTCATCAAAGGAGATCTCATTCGGCTTTCTATGCGTTCAAAGAACATCTAAGGAATTATTTGAAAAGCAAGACATTTCTCTGTCTCTGAAAAATCTAATATCGTGGGTTTCCCTTGCAAAATGAGGGGGAGTATAAAAATACACACTGCATGCCCA
>NC_051415.1:13285390-13286177 GCF_015228065.2 Penaeus monodon
TCATGGTTATTCAAGCCCAGTTACAAGCTTCAAACATAAATGATAACGTATATGTAAGAAGGAGAGAGAGAGGGGGGGAAGAGTTATAGAGTAAAAACTAGATACAGGCAGGCGTTGCGCACCAGAGACACTATAGGCCGCTTGATTCTATAGTCTGAGAAATACTGGACACTCGAGATAGCCGAATTCGCTTAAAGGAAGATATTAGTTTACAGATAAGATTAGATTTCCAGTTCTCACTGAGCAGAAGGAGCAGACGCGCCGCAATTCGGATATCGAGTACCTTACGACGCTACAGGAGGGCCTTCGGAAGCGGCTTGTCGAGATCAGGGAGGAGTATGATTGGTGCTAAGCGAAGATTGCAGAGTAGAAGATCTTGTATTCGCTGGGCTTGTACGTGAGGTCTTCTCGCCTGCTGAGGGAGTGCCGCAGCAAACTTGACCTCTGGAATGATTGTCACATGAAATTGCAAAGCATGTATATGAAGCGCAATGCTCTTCGAAAGAAGCTCGACGCTGAAATCGAGGTTACCAGAAAGGATCAAGATGTCACGGATTATTTCATTGAGGAAGCCTCCAAAATGCAGCGAAGGCTCGATTCCTTGAGCCTCAAACTCGACACGACGTAGACGGCGACCGCAAAGGTTGCCGTCTACGAGGGCTTATGAGATCTAGCCAATATAACACAAGAAACTAGCTCCGAGGTCGGAATCGTGCAGCAAACAATATAACAAGTTGCCCCACACAGGAAACTAACAATGTCACCCTGTGATAAGTACTACGTAGGG
>NC_051415.1:13290448-13290809 GCF_015228065.2 Penaeus monodon
AAAAGGCTTTACGAAATAAAGGGACGGCTCAGGACTCTGGCAAATGGATTTTTCACATTTCTTTTCTCCAGAAATATTCACTTAACTATTTCATTCCTGATTGATTCTAGCCTTCTTTCCTTGCAGTATTCATAAAAAAAATGTCTTGCCGCTCGATCTTTCAAGTCTTTAAGCATGTTCGAGTGTCTCCATGACTATTACATAAACCTATCATATATTGACTGAATACAAAAGGAATTGAATACAAATAACAACTTGAAACAAAGCATGAGAAACTGGTCTTCATCAGTCAGGAGTCATATTTCTGGTCCTAAACTGCGACAAGAGGAAAATTAAATATAGGGTCAAAGACGTCAACACG
>NC_051415.1:13290836-13290913 GCF_015228065.2 Penaeus monodon
CTCCTCTTATTAAAACACTTGTCAGTGGAGCTGCGTCTTCGAGTTTCCTGTGTTTTGTTCTCTTTCTCTATTTCACA
>NC_051415.1:13291075-13291141 GCF_015228065.2 Penaeus monodon
GAAAATGAAAATGAACAAGTTCACAGAGTAGGATATGATGATGGTATAATGAAATTACACGGCCTT
>NC_051415.1:13291318-13291482 GCF_015228065.2 Penaeus monodon
ACATTTTAGCTGAAGAATCAGATTTCCAGCCCATGGTATTGCACAGGCAAGGGAAATAGGTTATTCGATTAAGTCAACGCAGGACCCTTTTGCAGAGCTCCTTTGGGTTCGTGAAAAGTCCAGTTTTTATTTCATGAGAGATGTCGATTTAAAGATTCACTTAT
>NC_051415.1:13291830-13292164 GCF_015228065.2 Penaeus monodon
CGTGCGTGGGTACACCTTGATGGATATTGATAGACAACTAGTAGAATAAACATTTATGTATGTGTTTTTATGTTTATAGTTCTGAATGTTAAAATTTATCGTTTTCTTATACATCACTGTTGTAATTTTGTAAACAAAGCCCCTTTCAATTATGAATTCATTTCGATATTGCAACAGACAAGACAACTGTTCCTGTAGTAACTTGAATATTGCGTAGTGGTTGCCTTTGATTTATCATCATATAATTTAAATTATTATCATATTATTTGATCTGTAGTATTTTTTTTTAATAGTCTTATGCGATTAAAGTTGGGGAGAAGGTTTATACTTTTTG
>NC_051415.1:13292946-13293629 GCF_015228065.2 Penaeus monodon
GCGTTAATATATCTTTTACGATGTGAAGATATTCATTCTCTAAAACATTTGTTATTTCAACACTAGAATGAACCATAATCACCTTAGGATTAAGCATGTCCCTACATTCCATCTTACTATATTATTACTATAGCTAAAAGGCCAAAGAGTAAAGAGATATAGCCATATCACACATACCAGACCCTGCTAAAAGTCTTAGAGACGCTACTGCACCAATATAAAAGCCTGGGCAGGGTCAACAAGCCTTCAGGGAAAACCGTATTAGTTATCATAAAGACAAGCAGACACTCCTGCTCTCCCAGCAGCCCTCAGACTCAGCAAAGGAAGACAAAAGAATAAGCCTGCAGATAGAGGTGCTTAGTCAGTGCGGTCGCTTTGTTTAGGCATCATACAGGTAAACAGATACCAACGAAGGGAAAGCTAAGATCTAATGAAAAAGGATGGTGCGATGGGACGACAAAGAATGGAGACTAGCGCCTAGGCACATTCCCAACGGGATCTCATTTGGATTGCCTAGTATTGACAAGCAGAGTAGGCCTATGAGTACGGAAGATGAGCAAGATAAATATAACGACAAAATGGCATCAGAATTAACTAAAGAGGAAACAAAAGATAATTAGGAGAATATCAAGGCGGGTTTATCAGAGGGAGAAGAAGGCAAGGAGAATGAGAAAATAAAGGAG
>NC_051415.1:13294044-13294214 GCF_015228065.2 Penaeus monodon
AAGGCTGGAGAACACTGTCAGAAGGAAGTGCATCCGTGTGTGCACATTTCCTTAAGTATGAGAGGTATGGGAGGTAGTTTGCCTTTCCGGATACCGGCCTTGGAACGCAGCTAAGTACAAAGGAAAGCTGATATATTACAGTACTGGTAAGGTCAATATGGCTTGATCTC
>NC_051415.1:13294378-13294525 GCF_015228065.2 Penaeus monodon
CTATTAGATTGCCGTACTTATAATAATGAGTCCTCGGTTAACAGCCACAGAATATCAAAGGCAAATATAATAACTGTAATATTCGTAGTAGTAATTATATGAAAAGTAATATTTGTAACAACAACAATAGAGACAAAGCCAAATGTT
>NC_051415.1:13296591-13296964 GCF_015228065.2 Penaeus monodon
TACATAAGAGTGTAGAGAAAATACAATAGATTTTTAACATTACTAACACCCCCAATCTTCTTTCGATCTCTTTACACACACACACACTACCGATATCGGGCTTTACGATGTTGCAAACATTAAAACGGGATTCAAGCTTGCTTAGATGACTAAAATCAGGCTGTGTAAATAAAAAAAAGAGCTTGAATTCGTATAACATGATCCAACTATTATGTACAAGCTATCACTTGTAAATAATGGGCAAATAACTCTTTTATCCCAAAGCCATTTTTCACCATGTACATGTCAGGTTTAACTGGTACAATATTCCTGTACCTGTAGTATCATAAATGTATTTTTATTACAACCATTAATCCCCCAATCTCCTCCCTAT
>NC_051415.1:13297858-13298027 GCF_015228065.2 Penaeus monodon
GTGTCTGTGTGTTTCTTCGTATATATCTGGCTCCCATGTTTGTATAAGGAGAATGTGGTTAATCTTGTACCTTAGTTTTATTATCCCTAATTGCAATATCTTCTCCTTATATCCAATACCAGCCTGCCAATCCAATATCCATTACAGGTATTAGCTGCTTCTTTGCCTT
>NC_051415.1:13298164-13298428 GCF_015228065.2 Penaeus monodon
TAGAGCATGATTACATCGTTTCTAATAAAGCAACGTATATTCTGTTAGTGAAAAACAAAGATTGGATCGTTTCTTTTTGTTTTAGTTTTTTGATGGTGCCATAAATATTGGGTTTTATTACCTTACGAGAACAGAGAGCTACATCGTAATGTACTCCGATATGGGTCGTTGTGTTCGGACCGTCTGGTAAATTTCCGCGTTCTGTTTCGGATACCTGTAATGGGTTTTGTGAGTGTGATTCTGAAAATCTGCTTAGCTCGTGGG
>NC_051415.1:13298458-13299042 GCF_015228065.2 Penaeus monodon
CACGAAATGGTTAAAAGAGATTAACCCATAGTTGGAAGTTAACTCTATAATATGTTATATTTAAGAAGGATTTTTCAAATTTAAGTTGATCATATTTTATATTATGTATGTATTTGTTTCAACCATTTGTGGTTGTGTTGTTCAAAGGCTGGTACAGTAAGCTTAAAAGAGACACTGAAACTCAACTTCCTCTCAATCCGTTTTGATATGCAGATCTACAAATGGAAATCATAAATAATTTTGTATGTTATACTCATAATCCTATATCTTATTTGAGCCGCTTATCAAACATTGCACAAATAATGTTAGCTGAAAAGCTAACGCTGTACCCATGTTTAGAATTCTGCGCAAATATATCAGAATAACACAGTGATATGTCTAGAATGAACACCACGACTAAAATAAAAATAAGCATTTGTGGCTAAACGTTGACTTAATCCACAATCCCGCCGTTTCCATAAGCCTATTTTGTTGTATATCACTTTATAGAAAAAAAAAAGAAAGTAGCCTCGTGGATGGAATATATAATATGTCACTGATGGGTTTAATGTAAGTGGCCACAAGACTGTTGGTAGGTGCACTTT
>NC_051415.1:13299306-13299480 GCF_015228065.2 Penaeus monodon
ACACTCTGTACGAAATACTCTTCTTCTTAGATCTCATTTGTTCACATTGTCATGTCTCCAGTTGCATTGCCCTCTGTTTTTTATTGCAACAATTCGGTCAATGCTAGCACACTCCTTTTCTATACTTAGTCTTTCACAGTTTTCATTACGATCAGGTATTATTAGTTTTGTGCA
>NC_051415.1:13299508-13301295 GCF_015228065.2 Penaeus monodon
CACTATCTAAGTAACTGAAAATGGAGAACAAAATATGATTCTTCACACTCAAACGGCACAATATATCAACACTGAAATTGGGTTTTCTTTCTGCCCTTAAAGTGGGCTGGCCTACGGGATCATTATTACGGATTCCCTTTTTTCTAGCTCTTCGCCACTCTATGATATTCGTCCGTAACAGTTGGAGGAAGGTAGGCACAACCCGCAATGTATAAATGCCTGTTGGTGCAGGAAAAGGGTAATCAGGAGGGTCAAGTTTATAGCCAATCTTGACATACATCCTTGAGGTCTTGACTGCAATCTTGAATAGTGTTATTGCATTGCTATCCACAGCAGAATGCCAGCACATAATACTCATAATTCAAATATTCTGTTGACTGTTCCTCGTTTTCTTATTTATACTTGCAAATAAGTGATAATGTTGTTCTTTATAACAATTCTTATTTGATAGTGAAATAGCTTCTAGCTTGGCTAAAAGAGTATCAATAATCAGGCAAATATGCAAGAAACAAAGGAATCGTATATGACCAACTGGCGCTAATTTCTTGGCGATTTCTTCCCTGGTTCAAGAAAGCTTTGTTAGACGGTTGCAACATTGCTTCTAAATGTTTACTGTATTTTGCCTGACACTATTATCAGCACCAATAGGTTGAAAATCTGCAGGCGAGCTGTATCTACTTGGAATATCAATCTAATAGGGAAAAAAATTATCTAGCATTCTCATTATATAGCATATTGTTTTCAGAGATGCAACGCTTGACGATGTTTCCACCTAACAATATCATGTCCTTCATACATACATACTTACCGAAGATCCTAAAATAGGAAGATGCTAAGTCTATCACTTATTACAAGAAGTAGGCTTACTGTGTCTTAATGGACAATTGAAGATTGAAGATTCGACATGTCATTGGCGTCTTCACTATGATGCCGATTTACGAGGTCGCAGAACCGGAAACACAAACCATAATGTCTAAACAACCTCTCTGTATACTCTCTATCTGCAATGATAGACACTAAATATCATGGAAGTATAATTGTGAAAAATCAAAAGGCTAATAGAGTTAAACCTGTCATTACCTTTAGCATTTTAAACTTACTGTTGAACTCATATATCCCCTGTTGTCTACAATGCATAATGAATAGTGTAAATGTTTCGAACACTCAACACAAGCGTAAGCCTGTTTCTACTTAACGACAGTTAGTCGTGTTTGGTTGATGACCTTACAGTATGACACACACCATGGGACTCTTGTCGCCAGGATGACAAATGCGGCAGGTTTATTTATTTTTCTCTTATGGGACCTCTGATGTATATTTCCCTACACGCACATGCATCAACATAATTATAGATGAAGAAATAAAATAAAAAGAATGAGACAAATGGCATATAAGCTCTCGCTGAAGAAAAATACACACGAGACGTAACTCCTTGAGCACCAAGACCTATGAGTCAGCATTTTCCATTTATTTTTCTTTCCTTCTTTGTTTTATTCTTAGCTTCATATTTCGCTGAATATAAATGTAAGAGAATACTCTAAGTGGCTTTTGTAGTATTTACAACACTTTTTTTATTAACGGAATATGTGATAATAGAAATATAAATTCCTCTCCGTCCCATTAGTCATAACTTTATCAGTGATTGTTAGTAATAAATATGGAAGCTATAAATTTGCTATTTGCTATATGATTAGCATAAGTAGATAAGTAAACAGATATCGTTTTTATTCCATATTACTCTTCATATATTACATATTTAAGAGTTCTCTGTTATGTACCCTCACAGA
>NC_051415.1:13301362-13301638 GCF_015228065.2 Penaeus monodon
CAGAAACTTTGGTTCACCTCGGCTGGCTTACGATAGTCCTATCTCTCAAAGATCAGATTTCAGCCCCCAAGTCAGTTCTTTTAACGTGTATCTAAAAGCCCCAGAAATCTCGACCAGACTAAAACACCAGCTCTCAGCTCTCAGCTTTTCCAATATTCATTCAAATTTTGACGCTTAAACCTGCCTTTCGCTCGCTCGCTCACCTCCGCTGGGCTAAAAAAGATGAGGTAATATATATTGTCGGTTTTTTGAAGTATGGAAATCATTCTTGATCAG
>NC_051415.1:13301930-13302503 GCF_015228065.2 Penaeus monodon
GCTGAATCACTTTTTCTGAGATCATAAAATCAAATCAATCATCTGAACAAGACATCATCCATCTTTGTTGAATATTATTCTCTGCCTCTACGTGAGTCAGCTTAGAAACCAAATACAACCAAAGAGCATCGGGAAATTCAATGCCTTAAGCTAACGCAGCTGGATCAGCACTGCCCTGTTGCCCGAGAGATAACAGCGTTCTCGGCACTTATCTCAAGATTATCCCAAACTCACTGGACCTTTTGCAACGCAGCTTCACGGGATCTCACAGCTGCGGCCCCTCTGTGGATGTGTAATACTGAGATCGTGGGTACCGATTTGTTCGCAGTATTAGAGAACAGTGTCAGCTGATGGGACATAACTTCAAAGGTTTATTTGTAATGAGAAGTGGAACAGGTCAGTATTTTAGAAGTTATTTGTGAATTCGAGAGCATCTAGTTTTATTTATATGGTTGGTTTATGGAGGGGTTTTAGCTCTGAATACACTTTGTTAAAAAAAATAGGTCATTTAGTATAGTTACGTAAGTGGGAGGTATGGAATGATGAGTCCTTATTCTCTTGTTCTTGTTCTCC
>NC_051415.1:13302707-13303358 GCF_015228065.2 Penaeus monodon
ACCGTTAAAGCAGAATCAAAATAGTCGCCCCAGATATCTAATGCGAATTGAAAATATTTTCTCTTCCAACCACATGCGATATATACGTTTCCGAAAAGAAAGAAAAATGTTACACGAATAATTCTCGGTGTGATATTAAAAGCTGAATTATATATAGTCATGATTGTTATTATTTTAAATCGGTTCGGCCGCAAATGCACGTTTTCTTCTAAAGTCGAAATATTAAATCCGTCGGACCTGAAAATGCATTCGGCGAAAAACGTTTATTTCATATTTTAAACGTAATGCGTTCGTCCATTTTGTTCAAATAGAAATGTGAATAAGAGTGAAAGAAAACAGAAAGAGATGCAGGCAGAAAAGAAAAGAAGTTGTAAGTAGAGAGAAAGTGATTTGTTTGGTGTATCAAAGCGTTTATATACAGACTGATTTATATATGTTGCGAGAGGCCTCCAGGAAATGATGTCTGGACATCTACACTACACACATCTACATAACATTCTGTCAGCTAAAGAATACAATCAGTCAGACTAACTCTACCTCCTGAAGGGTCCGTCTTATTAGGATAACATTAGTCGAAAAAAAGTTACTGTGATAACAATACTACTGTTTCTGTGCATCATTGATGTTCAAAGTAATACACTAAAGACCTTT
>NC_051415.1:13304481-13304747 GCF_015228065.2 Penaeus monodon
TTCGCATAGAGGCCAAACGTGTATAAATGTGTTAGAGGCTTCGGCTAAATGCTACAAAAAAGGCCTTTAAAGTTGATTTCCGTGAAGCCTGTCATGGGCTCAGACCTCTTTCATTTTCCTTTTTAAGGATCTGTTTACAACATTCGGTTACGCCATCATCCACAAATCCCTTTACAATACTCATTTATTAACATAACTGGAAGGGCCCCTGGCTCTGAGAGAAGCCAAACAATAAAGCATCAGTTACTGAGATCTCTCATAATTTT
>NC_051415.1:13305417-13306209 GCF_015228065.2 Penaeus monodon
CATTGAAAGAGCAACAAACCCGTATCATCTTTACGAACATTGCACATATTAGCATGGCTGAATCCGACCGTCTTCTATTGGGCATTTTGTCTTGCTTCGTTTTTCCAGGATTTGGAGTTGAGTTTTTGAGGGCGAAGGCCTGCTCGCTTCCTTAGCATTTATTTTTTATGGCTCGAAAAAGGCCTACGCCCAAAGGATATTTTCATTTCAATGTGTTCCAGATGTGTGTGAAGCGATTGAACAAGTTTCTTGATAATGAGAGTGAGAAACGTATGTAAATGTAATGGAAGGCCTGAGAAACCAACAATACGAAGTTCAAACCAACATCTCCGTGTTGTCAAACAAGAATCAACACGAATATTCAAATGCATTTAATTTTCTTTTGTTAATTTAATTTGTTACTTTCTCTATAATTCATTAAATGTTTATGACCAAACAAGCTACAATAACCACGTTTGTGTATCTCTGCACGTATGTGCGCCCATGCTTAAACGTGCCTCTAAACGTGTGCATATGTATGCCTATCCACACGTTCCGGCGTAGATAACTATCATAAAATGAGTTGACTCTTGCCATTAGCGTCAATAACCAAACGGCACGTGTCTCCATCCTCTTTCACCCTCCCTCTCTCTCCCTCCACCCAGCTCCCGCTCCCTGAGGACACCGTCAAACCTCTTCATCCTGAACCTAGCCCTCAGCGACTTCTGCATGGTGGGCATCCTCGTCGTGTACGTCCACAACGCCTTTCACGACGGGCCTGCAGCTGGAAAGTTCGGTGGGTGTCTCCTTCGG
>NC_051415.1:13307259-13307842 GCF_015228065.2 Penaeus monodon
TGTGGTTTTGTCATTAATCCTAAGGACTTTTTACGTCAGGTAAAGTGTTTTGATTAAACTGGATGGGTACATCTGCCCGGGGAGTTTTTTGTTCGGAGATGGGCGTTTATATGCACATAAAGATATACAGAAAGATTTATACTACTAAGAACTACTTTACCTTCTTCTGCTTAATCATATTGCTGTACATTGCGCGGGAACTTTTAATTCAGGCAATGTGATACGCAAGGTATGATCATATAAACAATAATTCTCTACGGTTCATATATAGTTGAGTTGTTTAAGAACACCACATTACTGTTTCTCTTTGAAGATTGTGGTAGTGCATGAATTAAAGTGAAAGACCATTAATACAGCCTAGTCAATACCGGAATCGAAGCAAAATTAATTGGAAATAATGTGAAACACATAAAAACTACCATATAATATTTTCAGTAGTTCTAGAAATGTAATGAAGAGTTTGATCTCTTTCGGAGACAGGCAAATAATATGAATAAAGAAACATTCGCAAGTGACAGAAAAACTTGTTGACATTAAAATTCGGATGAATAGAGACTCGAGCAGTGGTTCTTTTTCCTTTTAA
>NC_051415.1:13308047-13308559 GCF_015228065.2 Penaeus monodon
CCACCCCCTGGCTACTACTGACCGACCCCCCACCCCCACCCCAGGTTAAGAATCAACTGGACCAGAGTAAAACTATAAGGAACAGAGAAATAAAAGGGCAGAAGCTGGGTACGCTCTTGGCAAACACAGGAGCTAACGACGAGGAAGGAGCTTCAAAGGCATCTGAGAATGTTATAGGAATTGTTCAGGGATAGGTGGGTGCTTAAACGCTAAAGCTAAAAGAAGTGGGATGTGTGAACTTTCTAGTAGATGTAAACCCTTTTTATTTGAAAGTAAGAAGAGGGTGTGAAAATATGTTGCTTTTCAGTTCTGCAGCGAGAAGTTTCGTGTGTAGAAATTCCAAAGAAGGTAGTCGAAATGCTTTGTAGATTTACGTAATATCCTCAAGAGCAGCTGAAATGAGGATTCAAGCTCTCAGCATGTGAATGAATGCAAAATATTTGGGAGCTGGACGTCCATTGCGAAAAAGTACATATGTTTTCGGAAATTGTGAGAGTGAGTCTCCTGTGGGT
>NC_051415.1:13308814-13308996 GCF_015228065.2 Penaeus monodon
CATCAAACTACACAAACAAAACACACAGTAAGCATGTATAAACAAGTGTCCATCCACTATACGAAACACTACACTGCGAGGCTCTTTGATAGTAGTGCCGACTTGGTGTTCACACTAGTACCTTCTGTTTTGTTGTTCAAATTGCAAAGGGAAGTACTCTCTCGGGGTGAAGATGCGAAGGA
>NC_051415.1:13309618-13309909 GCF_015228065.2 Penaeus monodon
GATCTCTAGACATTGCTTGTCTATAACGACTCACCAGTTTTAGAAATTGCAGCTGCAAAACACGTCCCACTGTCAATATACACTCGCCTCACGTGTGCAATTGACATCGTTATGGACAATGTTACTTTAGATATTTTCAAGCTTTTGTGGATTTCCTGTGAGAATCTGCGCGGGTGGGGGGGGCCGGATCTCTTCTCTGTCCACTGATCTCTTTCTACATTATATCATATTCTTTATATCTCTTTCCCTCTCAGTCTTAATTTTCCGTTGTTTCTGAATAACATATATACA
>NC_051415.1:13310368-13310803 GCF_015228065.2 Penaeus monodon
ATTCTCCAGTCTACCTCATTCTATGCTCCCCCCTTTCCTTCTCAATCTTAATACCTCTTTGTCAATAGTTTTTTAGTCCAGCCCCCCCCTCCCCAATATCGACTTTTCCGTCTTCCCTCGCCCGCGGGAATCTCGAAGGGCGGTGATTGGGTCTTTTGGAAACCTCGTCACGCAGTAGACGGATAAAGTTTGTACATAAAGTGATGGAGAAGAGAATCAAAAAATGATGAAGAATGGGTAGCTGACGAAGTTCAGGCCTTAATGAAGTGTAAAGAGAAGAGAAGAAGAAAGAGATATATTAGGATAAATACAAGATAGATCCCAAAGGTTTTCGGAAATGTTCTGTTTTTGGTAAAACTGACAAAGTTCCCGTTTACGGTTATCAACCTAGGAAGATTATCATCGTTATACATCGTTGAACGTATGTATATAAAC
>NC_051415.1:13311019-13311124 GCF_015228065.2 Penaeus monodon
GTGTGTGTATGTACGACAAACAAACAAAACAACAAAACACAGCAAACACAGATAACAATCACATAGAGAGATAGAAATAGATATACACAATATTATATTTTTATT
>NC_051415.1:13312513-13312825 GCF_015228065.2 Penaeus monodon
CGCGCGCGCGCATCCTTGTTGTATCCGGAATTATCGAGAAACTATCGTGTGGCATGGATTCCCTTATGTGCAACCGCATTGAATAAGGTGTTTATTCTCCTGCCCGGTGCCTGCCAATACAGTATATAGTTCGCAGTTAAGAATAAAGCGTCGTGGGATTTGTGTTGGTAGAACAGATCAGAAGCATGTCCCGAATGAAGGGAGGGAATCTTTTGCAAGCAATTTTGTTCCTCAGTTACCGTAACGAAGGTAACTATGTTGTTTTTTCTTAATGTTTCTCCTTCTTCTTTCCCTTTCTTTCTTTCTTTTTCC
>NC_051415.1:13312883-13313204 GCF_015228065.2 Penaeus monodon
TTTTTTTTTTCTCTCATTTTTCCACTTCCTCACCTTCCCTCACTTATCTCTTTCTCTTTTCCTACTCTCCCTCTCTTCGTATCATCCATCTCCCTTCGCTTCCTCTTCTTTCCCCACTCACGCCGATCCTTTCCGGCCCCAATCTCTATTCCGAAAGAGCAGGAGGGATTAAGAGCCACTCGGCTATCGAAACGGAAAACAAATTTAGAGCTCCGACTACGTTCCCATCTGCTGTGTACGTCGACATATCGTGTGAAATATTTCGTAGTAGAAGCTCTATACTTTTTATTTTATGTTTTTTATTATTATATATTTTTATAT
>NC_051415.1:13313557-13313657 GCF_015228065.2 Penaeus monodon
TCATATGTTCGCCCAATGCTACTTGGGGTACTTTGCTAGATTAAACGAAGCTTTTTTCCCCGCTTTATATCGCTGTGTCGGTACTCTGAGGAAAAAAGGG
>NC_051415.1:13315711-13316234 GCF_015228065.2 Penaeus monodon
AAATAGGGGTAAAATTTGGGGAGGAGAGCGGGGCGAAAATGGGGAAGGGGGCCTTTAAACAGGGAAGAAGGGGGAAAGAGGAAGGAAAAGAAGAAATTGATCAATTTTGGGGAAAAGGAGGAAAATTTTTAAAGAGGCCGCAACAACAACGCCCAAAAAAAAAAAAGGAAAAATTAGAGGAATAAGGGGGAAATGGGAAAAAAGAAAAGAAAAACAAATTATAAATTTTGGGGGCGGCTAAAAGGAATTTTAATGTAAGCCCAAAAAAACCGGGGAAGAACAAGGAAGCCCGGAGAGCAGGGGGAGGGAATTGGAGGGGAAACCCACGGTTTTGGGTTTTTGATTAAAAAGGGTGGGGAGGAGAATTTTTTTGGGAAAATTTTAGAGAAGGGAATCCAGGGAGGGGATTAGGCAGAAGGGAAAAATGAGGGGAGTTGGGAAATTATAAAAAAGAAGGGGGGATTTGGGAGGGGAAGGAAGAGGGTGGCGATGGGAAAGAACAAAGAAAGGGGAAGAGAGGGGG
>NC_051415.1:13316584-13316979 GCF_015228065.2 Penaeus monodon
TGGGAGTGAGAATACGAGAGATATATGCATGGAGATGATGTTATCTGGAACGATAATGATAGTATTAGTGACAAATCAGTGTTCTCTTAAGACGCTGTCCCTCGAAAGACACTTTGCAGAGGTTAGATTAGAATTCTGAAATATTGACTCAATTTGGATTAACTGCATGTAATTATTCATTTAGATTACAGTCCGTTTCATAATTAATCAACGCACTATAATAAATAACAGCAACATTCTAAGAGGAAATTACATGGTCTTGTCTTTGTAACTGATTAATAACTAGAATTAACAATAACATTAGAAATTTTCGAGTCGGCTACTTTAGGTTTAATTGTATGTACCAATTGCCTCTACTTCAGGGACATCCTGTAACAAACGGGTTCTATATTTGT
>NC_051415.1:13317837-13317911 GCF_015228065.2 Penaeus monodon
GTTCCCTCTCTTGATCTTTTCCTTGAAAATGAGTTTAAAACAAAGCAATATACTTTTCTAAATTGCCTCTAAAT
>NC_051415.1:13318049-13318292 GCF_015228065.2 Penaeus monodon
GTTCCCTCTCTTGACCTTTTCCTTGAAAATGAGTTTAAAACAAAGCAATATACTTTTCTAAATTGCCTCTCACTTGCTCTTGTTTACGATCCTTCGGCACAGTAGTAGACTCTTGTTGTTTCCTTCTGCAGGTCTTCGGTGAGATCATGAAGGTGATTGTACCGTCAACTTTCATCTCAGAATATAATTTTACACAGAGACGAGGTCAATAAAACGCGTGTTGGCGTGGGTTTCTGGTGTTAC
>NC_051415.1:13318640-13318804 GCF_015228065.2 Penaeus monodon
ATTTGTTTTTGCTTATTTCCATCATTTTGTGTGAGGAAAAAGTACATGTGCTTATCTTTTTTTCCATCATTCAATAATGGAAAAACAGAGTTTGCCTTTTGTACTCCTCTGTGGTTCCGCGCAACACTATATGGTTTCCTTGTTACGTACCCTGAAATACGGCC
>NC_051415.1:13318882-13319027 GCF_015228065.2 Penaeus monodon
TACAGGGCCTGAGACCTTCCGGGAATAATGGAAAAATGGATTTCGTACGACTGAGGTTTATACACAGTGTCGTAACAGAGAGTGTACATAAAGGCTGTTCCCCCAGTGTTTACGACTGGCCCAGAGACGTGTGCAACATCACCAT
>NC_051415.1:13319059-13319370 GCF_015228065.2 Penaeus monodon
TATCTCAGAATTGATGGCAGACACCGCAACTGAACGAGGTCACAAATGCATGTGATAAAAGCAAAGGTGAATGCTGTAAATCTCATTGGATGAAAATTTGGCACTGTTGGCAGAGGCAAAAATTCGATAGCAATCCTGAGAAAGGAGATGACAGATGGGAAGAAGGAGACGATAGATAATGTGATAATATGGGGGGAGCCTCGGGAATAAGGGCAAATGTGGAGGCTAGACAGAACGAAATGAGGTTTTGTGGAGAAGCTAGAAAGTGAAAAGAAGAATATGAATATATTCATGCACGGTATGCGGTCCTC
>NC_051415.1:13319619-13320096 GCF_015228065.2 Penaeus monodon
ACGTCACAGAATGTTGCCAAGGCAACTTGAAAACACGCGGTAAATTATATTTTGTATGCTAGACTATTATGTCGTCTGCTAGTGTTTATCGTATCCTGATAGTTAAAGTGAACATATCTGTTCAAGTATCACGCAGATAAAACTATAGTCAACCGGAAGGTTTTTATATAACTGCAAATTATATTTGTAAAAGGAATTATTTCTAAGGAAAGAAATGCTCAATTTCGGTTTTATTTGCAAATGTACATATAAAGGATAATTAGAAAATAAATCAACAAAAGTACAACCTGCTTATATTTCCTCCTCTGGAAATGCGTTTCTTTCTCATGTTTCATAACTTCAACCTTTGTGTGCAATGCTTTCGTCATTTGAAATTAACAAAGATATAGGTCATACCTGTCTTAAAATGACTCTCTGATCATGTCACTACTTATGGCATATGAGATATATATATATATTTTTTTTCAAATGCCTAAG
>NC_051415.1:13320157-13320409 GCF_015228065.2 Penaeus monodon
TCTATTTAAGTATCGCACCAATGCACCCTTTATACATGTTATCTATATCTTTTCTTGTTAAAACACGACATTCTCGACATTTCTCGACAGTACTAGTATTTGATTCAAGTATAATTCTGGCCCCAAGCAATGGCTCTCAAGATTGCCAATACAGTTAGCTTACGTGGAAACTTTCAAGAGATTATTAAACATGACAGATTGAAATGCTTCTGAAAATAGTTTAACACATGTGATAATCCTTGTTGCATCCGT
>NC_051415.1:13320501-13320641 GCF_015228065.2 Penaeus monodon
AACAGTATATCTTAGCATTCGCATCTACAAACCTTCATTTACAGTTCTAGAAAACGGATTACTAAAAAAAAGAACTGTCTCGAGCTGGTGAACCACAAACATATCTTGGCATAGTGTTGTGTTATTAAAGAGGTCATAAG
>NC_051415.1:13320691-13320857 GCF_015228065.2 Penaeus monodon
GAAAGGAGATTTCATTGAGCAAGTAAACTGACACTTTAACTCTTGCATATTTATTTTTATTCTTATTTTAATTTTTTCAGTCCCCGAAAATGGGATAACTTTTGCTGGTCATATTTCTGCGTGTTACCGCCGAGTTTTTAACTTCTTGAAATTTGGTTTTAACCGT
>NC_051415.1:13320954-13321039 GCF_015228065.2 Penaeus monodon
ATCACTGAATATTACATGTAACGGATTTATATAAGGCTCTGATATCTGGTACACTGATGATTTGAGCATTTACCAGATGCTGTTC
>NC_051415.1:13321701-13321956 GCF_015228065.2 Penaeus monodon
TAATATGACGAAATCTTTTCACAGAAATTGTACTCACCACGCATAAGACTTGAAGAGAAAACTTATCTGGTATGTTTAGGGCTGTTGAATGTATCAGGCATCGAGATGTGGGATTCATATAACCCGGCCTCAAAATGCCAGGTTTCCTAAACAAATCCATCCTGCTGACAATCTTCCACCATGCTTGGGATCTGTAAAATAAATTCGTCTGTATATTTCAAAAGCACTACTTATTAATGTGACAGGCACCTAGTC
>NC_051415.1:13322049-13322580 GCF_015228065.2 Penaeus monodon
GCTCAGAGAGGACAATACAAACTATCAACAGAAGAAATGCCCCCAGTCCTTGCAGTTATCAACGTATATGGCACTTGAATTATCCAATGAGAGACAAGCATAAGGTTATATTATGAGGAATTAGATAAACATAGATATCCATAGAAAGCATTGTAAGAATTCTATTGTCATATATTACTTAACTGTCGTTTACTAAGTCAAGAGATGTCATCCCCATAGCAACAGCGCTATTGTCGTAATTCATTTGTGATAAGTTTTAAATGCAGGTGACGATTTTAAAGTTCACATAGTGTCTGTCTCTTGCTTTCTTCTAACAACAGTATTACAACAATTATAATGGACTTATATGAACAAGCTGCTGCTTACTTTTCATTATAGGTTTTACATCACTCGAAACAGAGAATATATCTTCTATGCAATGCAATCAACAACCTTGTACAAAAAATGATACAATTTGTACAATTCAATATCACAAATTCTAATTGCCAAATAAAAGGATTACATCAAGCAAAAGATGCTTTGGACTGGTAA
>NC_051415.1:13322669-13322919 GCF_015228065.2 Penaeus monodon
TATTATATTGTCTTTCTCTTAATGCAGCTGGCTTACTTACAAATGACCACAAAAGTAAACTTTATTGGTCATGACTTGATTTGCTGATTCATATTTTCAATATAAAAGAAATTCAGATTGCTGTTAAGTATAGTAATATTATAAAAAGTAGTATTCGTTATATATATTTCTTACATTACTCTATTGCCGTGCACATGATAACAACTATGATAACACTTCATTTAGTTCATTGATTTTTAAAGCAATCCAG
>NC_051415.1:13323013-13323081 GCF_015228065.2 Penaeus monodon
CAGTCAGGTCACTATTATATAGAATAGTTATGAAATCACCAGAGAATAAAGCCCTGAATTAGATGGCA
>NC_051415.1:13324026-13324136 GCF_015228065.2 Penaeus monodon
CGAAATGATTACGGGACTATCCATGCTAAGCTAGATAAGATAAACAGTTACTTCAAGGAAGCTGGGTTTTGTGTAAATGCTTCTCTTATAATCCATAACGTACTATATCT
>NC_051415.1:13324644-13325043 GCF_015228065.2 Penaeus monodon
GTCTTTTCGAATCAGTGAAGATAAAGGTTTCGTCTTCCATTCCTGTTCGCAAGACATGAAGGATAGCAGCAAATAATTCCACACGAGCCATCACGCCAGTATTCGAAACACTTGAGTCTTGAACCTCAAATATTTCGCAATAGTATTAACCTGGATACTTCCGTGTTGCTAAAGCACACGTATACACTATATATCAGGACATAAAATATTATATATACTGCATGTACCTGCATAAATTTCAATGGCTCAGTTTTCATTTATTAAGTGAATACTAGAACCAAATATTCGGATACGGGCAACAACAAATCTCCGTATTGATTGGTTGCAACTATGCCGTCATGACGTCAAAGTAATTATATCCGACGGCTACACGTGTTCACTTCTGTGCTGATGGGTACG
>NC_051415.1:13325933-13326150 GCF_015228065.2 Penaeus monodon
GCAAATCATCAAGGGCAGATATTTCAGAATTGAAGAGCTGTATGTGTTTGTGAGTGTGTGCTTCCGATCGGTCCTTAAGAGCTTTATGGCTGAACTGCTGTTGCCAGAAAATACATCAATATATTGTCCGTCGCCAGCGGCGGAAACGGTGATGAATAACTTAGAGAAAATGAGGTTTCTGATGATATATGCAAAAGCTGTATACAAAAATACATAC
>NC_051415.1:13326763-13326845 GCF_015228065.2 Penaeus monodon
TATTACATACAGTTGACTGCCATTATATCTGGTACACTTACTTTCACTGAGCAATAGAAGTAGGACCTAGTATGAATTGGAG
>NC_051415.1:13327523-13327764 GCF_015228065.2 Penaeus monodon
CTTTCGTAAAACAAGAAATTTAGCATCACTTTACGTCAGGTGTGCCAAGCGACTCTCCTTGAGGAAAGTTCGATTCAAAACCATTGTCCGCGCGTGCCGACAGATTCATGGCGTTAGATTATGAGAATCAAATGGGCTTCTTGTTCCGTCTCCTACGTTTCAGGGATTAAATTCTAGATTAATCGTTTCCGTCCATCAGAATTTTTTATTACCGTTCAGGAAGTGATATTACCGATCCAAG
>NC_051415.1:13333873-13334089 GCF_015228065.2 Penaeus monodon
GTCATTTAGTTGATAGTTGTGTTTATGTATGTGATATATTATTAGTTATTTTGTATATGATAGTATATTTGCGTTTATATTATAGATTTGTGTAGTTGGTTGTGTGTGTGATGTTGATAGATGGAGTGAAATGTAGTGATTATATATTGTGTGTGTTTCAAACATGTTGCATATGTATTAATAGTATTGATTTGGTATTGTGATGTTGTTTGTGTG
>NC_051415.1:13334321-13334543 GCF_015228065.2 Penaeus monodon
CACATACTTTTAAGGTAGATACATACATCTAGCATCTGATCACAACATACTACTTACATTAATTACATGTATACTGCAGTATACTAGGCCCACTACATTACATACATACATGCCACAGTACGTTTTTATAATATTTTCTATATTTATATTTACATCATATTTGTGCTTGCACCAGTGTATGTAGATCGAAGTAGAAAGCCTCTCCGGGAAACCACGGCGTAT
>NC_051415.1:13334884-13334972 GCF_015228065.2 Penaeus monodon
GTAGAAGGCATACTCGAGTAATATAGTAGAGACAGATATACGAAAAGATATAATAATAATTAGTTATTATATGTACGTATTATTTTCC
>NC_051415.1:13335071-13335561 GCF_015228065.2 Penaeus monodon
CAAAGACATGGTAAGCACTATATTACGATTAGTACTTAATCCAATGATTTTCAGATTGTGATTGTTTATGCTTATAGAGCCTTACTAGGAATGAACGTTTCGATCATGACAATGTACGGCATTCCATGGATCGTACCTCGTTACTATTTCGATTCCCATCAATTCAAGAGTTTCACATGCAGGTAACTAAGAGAAATAATGTTACGTGCTTCCGATATATGCTCTGCAGAGAAGTATAATTGTACGTCCACCAGGCGAACGGTCGATACTCAGGAGGAACGAGGTTTCTGATGGATTTCAAAAGCGTAGTAAAAGATA
Organism: Penaeus monodon; assembly: GCF_015228065.2. NCBI lineage: Eukaryota > Metazoa > Arthropoda > Malacostraca > Decapoda > Penaeidae > Penaeus > Penaeus monodon. Next base: position 13,335,390 of record NC_051415.1, read on the forward strand.
TACGAGATATGACACATACGATTCTGGATTATACTCTAATTTGTCCATCGACCTAAATTCTCCACTATAGTAGTCATAGAAAATAATTTAGCGTCTTCATATGCTTTCAAAATATATTAATATATTGTCCGTCCCCCAGCGCCGGAAACGGTGATGAGTAACTCAGAGAAAA
>NC_051415.1:13335992-13337077 GCF_015228065.2 Penaeus monodon
TAGATAGAGAACGCTCGTGGATGCTAAAAGGTTGAGATGCCTCAAAGAAATTAAAATTAAAACTGAAAATAACGATATATGTGGTATGATAGATTGCCTTTGTTGATATTACGATGCGGTTATTATTATAAAACACTAGTTAAGGCAGATTATTCCTTTTTAGTCGTATATTGTAATTAAACTGTTGTATTTTCCCCAGTATCACTGACAACAGTTTAGAAATCAAAACCAAAGCGGGAAAGAATGATATAAAGTTTATACAGCAAATCCCTTTCTTAACGATATCTTACTGACTTGTCAAGAGTCGTAATGTTTGAGTCTTGATGCTGCTGCCAAATTTCTACGCATTATCGCGGTTAGATAACAAAAACACCCATGGTAAAAGGAAGAAAAATATGACGGGAACGGAATAGGCGCGAATGCTTGATGGTGGGGTATGATCTGAACGTGACCAGATTCGGCGCCCAATTCACGTGCCTAAGGTCGAAGGTCAGGGAACACCGTTTTTATCGAAGTCGAAATGGAGGAAAAAGCGAAGAAAGATGAAGAATAAGAATTAATAAGCTATATGACCTTTTCCTTATACGCTTTCACATACGCTGTTTTTATGGTCGTTCTTGAGGAAACGTATCATTGTGTTTGTTTTTTCTGCATTTTTTTCGATTTATTTACTTCAGATACTACAGCAAACTATATTTTTTTACTGTGATCATGATAAATATGTGAAGGCTTTCGGGATACATACGTCCTGTTCACCACGCCACAGGGTTCCAGTTAAATCCTTTTATGACATGTTCTAATGGGATATGTTTTTTTTATCGTTATTTGCTGTTTCGATTTGCGTTGTATTTTGTCTGCAGTGTTTATATGGGCCACACTATTACATGTATTATGATAACGTTGACAATAGGCGTAAAAAAGTAATATTAATAGCAAAAATGATATTATTCTTACAACTTTTTTTCCAAAGATGCCGTGATAGTTATAAGAATCATGTTTTTAATGATAGTGTTGGCGTCGATAATGTCAACCAAACTATATCAAACTATCATCACTTTACAGCTATATTTGGTAACCAAGTGAAT
>NC_051415.1:13337473-13338263 GCF_015228065.2 Penaeus monodon
TCCTAGGTGTACCGTGAGTGTCTTAAGGTCTACTTTACTACTGAAGAAATAAAGCTACACGAAAAATGTACAATTTCCTAAAAAATATATGTTAGTATGCAAATTTATTCATCTGTTTGTGAGACGGTTAATGGCAATTTTTATATTTCATTTTCGTGCTGCGTTTCAGCACTTGTTATTTAATTTACATTTGATTAAATCTTTGAAGTAACTGTACTGAACTGCAATACAAATTCTTGTACGGAAAACTCTTGCTTTTTGAAACAATATCAACTTGCATTGAATAAATGTTACATGAACTATTCAGTGCAATAGTATGATTTACATAATTATCATGTGTAGATTATATGATAGCGAAAAGATCGATTTTTTTCTCTCTTTTTTCATTACTTTATTAGTTGGTGTTAAATATTTTGCTGACTTTACAAAGGGAGGAAAACTCTTTTTTTACGCTAGAAAGGGAATTGATTGCTAACAGGCTATTATTGTCTGCCCATCAGAGCCGCTTAAAGATTGTTGTATGAATAAATAGGGTAGAAAACATATACAGGTTAACACGTTTTCCCTGACTAGAAACCCTGGATTTTCAGTATATTTAGGGATAAACTTCTTCCCTGGGGAATTTAGCCTTGTATAATCCCTTGAATAAACCAGGAAATCTAAAGAAGAACTGAAGGGAAAATATAAAGAAAAACGAAAATGCACGTAATCTTCATAAGCCTTTTCTATCTTGTCGATAACAAGTGGTTGGCTGAGGATAACGTGCATCTGGCAGTGACTTGAATGATGG
>NC_051415.1:13338447-13339012 GCF_015228065.2 Penaeus monodon
GCGGAGGTGGACGTGGAGGTAGGCTCAAATGAAAAGTTAATTTAGCATACAATAATAAAAGTGATACTCTCTTGATGGTTCTGTTTGAATAACAGTGAGGGAATTTTTGCGCAGTGAGATATTAGTGAGTAATGAATGAGATTACGTGACTTGGTTGACCTGCACAATATGCGGTGATGGCACATTTAGTATAAAAACTGTTGACTCTCGTTATTCCTAACAGCACTAATAGTACTTTTCGGTTCCTAACTTTCCTTATACTTATCTCCTAATAAGCCACTGATACAAAAGGAGTTGTTGCTTCCGATTTTTTTTTTCGCTGCGTAGTACATAACTACTGTCTGGGAATCACTTAGGTTTGTCCGTACGTGAGGTCCATGCCAGGCTGAGAAAAACTATTTGGGGAATGCTAACAGCTTCCCAAGACCCACAGGATAACGCTGGGGAAAGTATGAACTGTTTTGTCTTATTGTTTTACAGAGAGTCTATGTAGTCTAACAAGCCTAACTCTGATATTAATGACATCAGACTAAGCAAGACATGTTTGCAGCTGATAGTTATACGT
>NC_051415.1:13339654-13339881 GCF_015228065.2 Penaeus monodon
TTTCATTTCCTCTATCTCGTCGGATCGTAGAATTTGCGATTATGTTACAATGAAGAAATTAGTAAACAAACAGATTTAATGTTTTTGTCATTGAATATTGTATGAGTTGCATTTGATGGAGACTGTTACCGGTTTTATAATAAATTCATGTTGATGTTTTAGCAGCTTTTATTGGTAATACATGCACACGTAAAGAGGCCCACCGACAACCACCCACATACACACTT
>NC_051415.1:13339970-13340247 GCF_015228065.2 Penaeus monodon
GAAAGTACTCACAGAACCTTCACACCTACACATAGAACCCTCTCTCACATAGCCACCCTCAAATTTTTAAAAAAATGAGAAAGATAGAGAGAGGAAAAAAAAACACATCTCTCTTCAGAAAATACCGTAGCACTTAGCATGATCACTACCTCTTTGTGCTCCCATCCAGGTGCTGGTGATAATAATAGCTACGTGGCTCTACAGCAGCATATTCTCAAGCATTCCACTACTTGGTATTGTGGGCATCAATTATACACCAGAAGGTTACCTCACGTCT
>NC_051415.1:13342217-13342525 GCF_015228065.2 Penaeus monodon
GGCAGCTTCGACTACCTGTCTCACGCCACAAGGACGCGCGTCTATATCTTCTCCTTCTTCATCGCCGCGTGGCTTCTTCCCCTCAACATCATCTTCTTCAGTTACGTCTCCATCGTGGTCACGGTGTCGAAGCAGGAGCGGCAGAACTACACCTGCCAGGGGAACGTAGGGAGTTCTTCCTTTAAGAACTTCAAGCACCAGAGCGTGAAGCGGAAGAAGAGTGTCGAGGTGAGTGTCGAAATTAAAAGGAAGAGGATTATTAAATGCCTACGTCATATGCTGAGATACACACACAGATGAATACACGC
>NC_051415.1:13344016-13344328 GCF_015228065.2 Penaeus monodon
TGCTATTAATACATACGGTTGCCCCTCTTATCAACATGATCCATGCAGTTAATAGCAATGTTTCATTATTGCTTTCACCTCAGTTACTTTTAATACACTCTCGATAAAACAGCCTGGATAGTTATCATCATTACTGGGATTCAGTATCTAAGATAAAAGTTATGAGATCAACGTTCTCAACAAACAAAGGAAAGAGCAAACAATAGAAAGAATAGACCTTTCGCCAACGGAAAGAAATAAGAAACTCTCTTTTCAAACGACTGCCAGCCCAGTGGTCACTAACAGGGCTGCTATTATGAAATGTGATGTCGA
>NC_051415.1:13346003-13346149 GCF_015228065.2 Penaeus monodon
GTACTTTCTTCAGTTATGTTTTCCTATCCCTTCCATCTTCCCTTCGTAAGGCTTTAACACTGTGCAACAAAAGCCAGATATTCAGTATTTGTGCCGCGAGTTCAAATTACTAGGAATAGGATTCGATTCTCCGTTGACTGTTGACG
>NC_051415.1:13346382-13346488 GCF_015228065.2 Penaeus monodon
GGGTTCCCCCAAATTTGGGGGGCTTTATTATAAATAAAATTTTCCCAAAACAACCCTCTATAAACCCCTCAATAATTTTTCCCCCCATTTTAAAATTCCCACCCCC
>NC_051415.1:13346741-13347345 GCF_015228065.2 Penaeus monodon
GAAAGGTTTTTGTCCCGGGTTTTTTTGTGGGGTTAATTACTAAAAGGACGTTCTCCTTATTTTTTTCTATTTAAAAAACTGAAAGTTAAATTTTAAAAAAAATTTTTAAAAAATTTTTTGGGGGGGAAAAAGGAAGGAAAAAAGGGGGGAAAAGGGGAAAAAAAAGGGGAAGAAAAAAAAAGGGGAAATTTTTTCCCAAAAACCGCAAAAAAAAGGAAAAAAAAAAATTTTTTTGCAACTTTTGGCTCCCCAAAAAGTAAACCCTTTTTTTTCTTGAGATTTTTTTTTAAAATTTTAAGCATCCAAATAATCCTTGATTGGGTTTTTTCAGGTCTAAATATTAAAAATTAGATTAGATAAGTTTTTATTGATCTCTGTGTGGGTCTACGATAAATAAAGAAAAAAATACGTGATTTCAGAGAAAAAGGGAAGAGTATCGATGAATTCGAGAAAAAAATGTATGATAGTTGTTTCTATTTTTTCTTTTTTTTCATGTTAATCCATAACAGAACAATGCTCATTAGAAGAGGGCGCTTTTCAGAGGGGAAAAAGAAAAGCTCAGCACGGAAAAAAAAAAAATGTAAAATATTCCTTGATCAAGTAA
>NC_051415.1:13347447-13347593 GCF_015228065.2 Penaeus monodon
ATATGGAGGAAACTTCAGTCTCACCGATTCTTATTTGGGGGACAGACCCGTAGTAATTTCTCGATTTATGATCGATTTTTGGAGGCAGCTCTTTAAAACTTTGAGAACTGAGTATCAAGTATTGTTGAAAATAAGAAAAAGTCTGA
>NC_051415.1:13347630-13348178 GCF_015228065.2 Penaeus monodon
ACCAATGTTAGTCGTCTGTAAATGCTTTCTCTTTTTTAATAAATTCCTCTGAAGATCTGAGCAAACGAACTGCTTCTGAAAGAAACTCCTAAACTACTTGAAATCGTGGATTCTTACCCAAAATTTCTCCACATCAAAAACTTGCAACTTTAAAAATGCAGATGTGTAATAACAGTCACATACAAGCGTATCAAAGACACGTGTGTAATAATTGTCAGAAACTAATATGTCTTGCTTGAGACTATTTATTTCCAAGCTGATGATCAAACCCATGGAAAAAAACGCCAGAGAGAGTACTTAGTCCTCACTGGCGGCGACAAAGAGACTTGTTCATGAAGCTCCTCGTGGCTGCTTGACGTAGATCACTCCATCAGAGAGCAAGTGCAGGAGAGCGTGCATGAACAGAGGTTGCGTTTCATGGGCTTTAGGAAGGTCATAGGGTTTCAGAGTTTCCGAAATGTGTTCTCATGTTTATGCGAAGTACGATCTTGAAGATTGTTCCCAAAAATTATAAGGGAAAATAGATAAATAACATTGGAATTTGAGTG
>NC_051415.1:13349659-13350217 GCF_015228065.2 Penaeus monodon
ACCGATCCCGCGTCAGTAACAAATACATTTACATTATTTATGCTGTCATCACTCTCCCACAGCTTTGCCAACTTCTCCGTGAGTTCTGCTGTTGTCCATGTTCCCTTCTTTCAGATTATGAAAGAGAGCGTGAAACTATTGACACCTTTTCCTTTCATTTCCTCTTCATTCTTAAAGCGACCTTGTGTCTCGCATCCCTCGAGAATCCTTCCTCACCCTAAGCCTCACCAAAGTTATAACACGGGATCTCCTCTCTCTCCTCGCCATCTAATCCCATAGCCTTCGCCCCTTAATTAAACTCTTGTTCAGCGGCCCGGCCTCCTCTTCCTCCTTTCACCACCGATGTTCCTGAAATGCTTTGCTGCTACACTCGAAAATTCACCGCTTTCGTGTTAACGCTCGTGTCTCTCCCTGACGTGTCCGTTTAGAGGGAGGTTTTTAGATTGAACTTCTCACTGTTTGGACTTCGTTTATTTCTTTGTCGTTTCTTAGTCTCTCTTTCCATTGCTTTTTTTGTTCTTGTTCTTTTTTTAAGTCTTGCATGAGTTATTGGTCCTC
>NC_051415.1:13350246-13350607 GCF_015228065.2 Penaeus monodon
CAATGCTACTACGTTGTATGATTATCAAGGCTTTTTTCACGTTTTCTATTTCCTTGTCTTTGTGGACCTCGTTCTTTCCCCGTCCCTCCTTTCTGCCTTCATCACGGACTTCTATCTTTTACATTTTAAGATCATTACCCTGGCGCATATCACGTCCTTAAAACCCTTGTTTCTGTTTTATCCCTTCGTACATTTTGTTCCGCGCTTCCTCTCGTTATCTCTGGACTCATATTCATGCCGTCAGCCTCTCTTGGACCTCTCACGTGTCCTCAGCGCCTCCACCTCAGCGCCCTTTTCATCTCTAACCTCGCCTCATCAACCGAGTTCTCATCTAGGTGTCTTTCACCCTTCGCCCCCCCCC
>NC_051415.1:13350654-13350785 GCF_015228065.2 Penaeus monodon
GTTCGCTTTACAATAATTCATACATTTTTGATACCATATATTCCTCTTTTATTATTATCATTTTATTCTGCATCCCTATTATTGTCAGTTATCCTCCTTTCTTTTCTATATCAGTGGCAAATAAAAAACAG
>NC_051415.1:13350866-13351206 GCF_015228065.2 Penaeus monodon
AACCGACAGTCGGCAATTATTCAGAAGACCTTCACCTAACCGATCACGGATTCCTCTTACCCTCTGCTACTTCATATATATGGGACATTTGCCGCAGGAGGGCGTGAAATGTCCCCGGGAAAATTGAGGAAAAAAATATGAAAAATATACCCCAAAATTGTCACTTTTAAGGGGAATGCAGAAAAAAAAAACCCCACTCAAATAGTCTAAGGGCCGGGGGGTTTCCTTTCCCCCCACCAACACCCCCGCCCCCTCTACGTATTCGCGGCAGGATAGGGGAAAAACACGGGGGGGAAAAAAAATGGGAGATAAAAGGCCAATGAACAATGACTTACTAACA
>NC_051415.1:13351291-13351497 GCF_015228065.2 Penaeus monodon
CCCTGCCCCTTTATACCGTACAAAAGTGTTGGATTCTTCGTCGTCCAGGGCGGTGGATGGGGGTTGGGGGGTTTGGGGGGTTTGGGGGGGTTCGAAAGTTGGTGTTCCAATTCTGTGGAATCTTTTTCATTTTTTCCCAAAACCCCTTTTTCCTTTGGTAATTTGCGTGCCCTCCCGGGTATCTGGTATCGGGGGTTGGGGCGGGC
>NC_051415.1:13355927-13356017 GCF_015228065.2 Penaeus monodon
ATTTTATATGGGGGGGAAATCCATCGATATACTATGTCGTCATAATCAAAGTGAAGGGGTTTTTGAATTTATCTTTACAGACAAAGGGAG
>NC_051415.1:13356336-13356681 GCF_015228065.2 Penaeus monodon
GCGATGATTCTTTCCATTTTATTCCACCCCAAGTATCTCATCAGTATAATAAAGAGGTAAGAAACTCCCTTTTCTTCTCCCTTTTTTTTTATCTCCTTCCAATCCCTCGGGAAAAGGGGACAGCCCGCCCCCCCCTGCCCCCGGGCCCCCGCTTTCCCCGGGCCCCCCGGGCCAACCCCCCCGCTGCCACGCCCCCGCTTGCCACGCCCCCCCGAACCCAGGGACAAAAGATCACAGCAAGCCTTTGTTTTGGCTCTCTTCCCCTTTTGGCCCTTTCTGTTTTTTCAATGGTTGGGTTTTTTTAAGTCCCCTTGTCTTGGGTTTTTTGTTTTCTTTTTCTTACCC
>NC_051415.1:13357210-13357363 GCF_015228065.2 Penaeus monodon
TCCTTTCCCCCCCTTCCCCCCTACTTCCCCTTTGGCCCTTTCCCCCCCCGAGGGGAAAAAGGGCTTGTTGACCTTTCCCTTTTTTTTTTTTTTACAGGTTTAAATTTTCAACAAAAAGGGAAACTTTTTTTTATCGACCCTTTTTTGTTTGTT
>NC_051415.1:13357504-13357589 GCF_015228065.2 Penaeus monodon
TTTGTGGTTGTGTGTGTTGTGTCATTTTCATTATTTTCATTATCACCATTACTTTTTTATTAAATTTAAAGGTTTTTGTAAATTT
>NC_051415.1:13357669-13357764 GCF_015228065.2 Penaeus monodon
CATCTCATAAAAATCATTTTTTATTTTTATCACAATAATGATTATTTTTTATCATTATTCTTTTGTTGCCCCCTTTTTATCATCATCATTAATTT
>NC_051415.1:13357818-13358287 GCF_015228065.2 Penaeus monodon
CTTGATATTTCATTTCTATTATCATTTTTAAGGGGTTTATTTTTTTTCTATTGTTATTATTAAACATTATTTATTTTATTTTGATTATTATCAATGTTTGTATCATTATTTGTAGTAGTATAGTAGTATAATTTTTACTAGTATAATTATTCTATCATTTCTGTAATTATCATTATTATTTTTAACATTTTTACTTTTTTATCATTGTTATCAAAGACATTAATATCTTGTTATTAAAATCAGGGGGGTAATCATTTTTACCCTTTTCATTAATATGATTTTTATCTTTTTTATCCCTTTTTTATCCTTATCATTAAAAATTTTTTGTTAAATCATTTTTTATGATTTTCATTACTCTTTTTATTAATATGATTTTTATCACCCTATCTTATTTTATCATTTTTCCCCTTTATTCATTTTTATTCGCATACTTATTTTTTATCTTAAATTTTTGATTTTTTTACTGTTT
>NC_051415.1:13358811-13358882 GCF_015228065.2 Penaeus monodon
CAGATACTAAATAGTAAATTGGGGAAAAAATTGACCCTAACGTAAAATAATAAACAGACGATGGAAGGGGG
>NC_051415.1:13360174-13360453 GCF_015228065.2 Penaeus monodon
ATTTTTTTATTATTTAATTTTTAAAGGAAAAATCTTTTATTTTCAATTTTGGGTTGAATAGTTTTTAATTTTTTAGAGTTTTTCCTATTCTTAGGGTTTTAAAAATTAATTTCTTTTCAACCCTTTTAAACCTAAAAAGGAAAAAAATAACCAAATAAAAATAATAACAAATAAAAAAGAAACTGGTCCCATTGCCAAATTTAATAGTTAAACACAGAAAGAGGAAGTTCCGTAAAAAAAACAAAAGGGGTTAAAATTTTTAAGAAAGATATGTTTTTA
>NC_051415.1:13360482-13360591 GCF_015228065.2 Penaeus monodon
GACCCCTTTAAAAACCCAAAAAGGACAAGGGGAGAAGAGGGTTTTTTTTAGTGAGAAAAAGGTTTAGAGGGGGATTTTTTTTAAGTTTTTAGAAATTTTTTAAATAAAG
>NC_051415.1:13361213-13361495 GCF_015228065.2 Penaeus monodon
AGGGGAGGGCTGGATATAAATAAATTTAGAGTGAAAATACAAGGCAAGTGCGGGCCATCCCCCTATGAATAAGGTCTTGGGGCAGGTCGGGGCCAGGAGCGGGGTACAAAGTGTGTGTTTGTTCGCTACCATTCGTTCAGGATTTTGTGAAGTTTCGATGAATTTTCAATGAGATTTTTTTGGGGGGGAAACGAAAGGGGGGGGACAGATGATCCCGGGGGGTTGTTGAAACCCTAAATCAAGGATTTTTCAATGAGGATTTTTTTTAAAAAAAGCAAGACA
>NC_051415.1:13361724-13362090 GCF_015228065.2 Penaeus monodon
CAAAACCCTGAAAAAAACAACATTTGAGAAATTTATTTGGGGGGAGACCCAAACATCTTTTAAACCCTTTTCTGCTAAACAACATCCTGTCAAAAAACAAATTAGCATTTTTTCAATTTTCTCGTCGAGTCTCAACCTGTCCCATAAAGATGTTTGTTTTAAAGGTTTTCTTAAATAAAATTTGGGACGGCCGATTTTGTGGGAAAAAATTGGGTATGGGGGAGGATTTGCTATTTCCCTGCCCCTAGCGATAAGCACTTGGCCTTTCATAATAAGATGAGATAAATTCGGAATTCCCTTGGGCGGCGAATGTGTGTCGATTGAAAAAAACTTGATTTTTTTCCCCTCTTTTCCCTTTTATCTCCT
>NC_051415.1:13362813-13362972 GCF_015228065.2 Penaeus monodon
TATTGAAGGAGCCTTAACGGCGAGTTCCAACGACAGTGTAGACATGTAACAATCAGAGTTAGATAAAGAAGAGTTGCATTAAATCTTGAGGAAAATGCAACAGATTACTTATATGCCTTGTAGGAAGGGATAAAGAAACAGGTATAATGTTTAAGATGC
>NC_051415.1:13363157-13364015 GCF_015228065.2 Penaeus monodon
CTTGTGTGAGCGTTAATATATAATGCCTGATATAGCTTATCTTTGAAATTAAAATCTCCACTCAAGTGCACCAGTCTAAGATGCGCGGTAGGAGGGAGGGGGGGGGGGGATTGACAGGACAAAGCAACAACGCGTTCCTTATGTGCCGACGGACCTACGCGATTGTTGCAATGTTCCTTTGTTGCTACTTGTGTTAGCAGCAGCAAAGAGCCCTGCCCTTAACCCGGTACGTCCTGATCTTATCTGACTGTTAAACAAAGCCATTTAAACATTTTCTTTCCCCTATGCTACACACGTACTCGACAATGGGCGAAAAAAAAAAAAAAAACATACCCTTCTCCCTTATTCCCTCACTCCCTTACCTCATTTTGTCGACCCCCCTCCCCCTCACACAACCTCCTTCCCATACCCTCACCCTCTCACCCTCAACACTTTCTCCTTACCCCTACTCTCCTTACCCCCACCCTCTCGCTCCAGCAACCCCCTTTACCACACACACACTCACCCTACCCTTACCCAACATTCCCTATGACACCCTCTCGCCTCACCCACCCATTTTACCCAACGTTTCCTATCCCCACCCTTGCCCTGTACTCCCTACCCCCTCCCTCTCGGACCCACAACCCCCATTTCCCCCCACTACCCACGGAAGGTTGCAGAGTACGCGTCTAGCGCGGGTCAAGAACACAAACAAACATCTAGACATCTGGAGAGGAGGGGTAAGAGAGCCTATTCATCGAACCTCGTCATCACTGCGCAGTCGAAGCCAGGGTGGGCGTGATTCTATTAAACGTAACTTCATTATATGATTAGCAGAAACGTTGAGAGGTAGTTCAATTATCTTGTTTTTTTTCTGTG
>NC_051415.1:13364143-13364285 GCF_015228065.2 Penaeus monodon
CGTGTGTCTTTTGTTTTTTTTATGATCAATATTAAAAAACAAGAAAAGAGATTAGGGTTACTAACATGGGCGAAATTCTTATTTCATTACGCCCCTAATTTCGTTGAGCAAGTTAACTTCGAAGTTCTATCACAAATTAACA
>NC_051415.1:13364408-13364595 GCF_015228065.2 Penaeus monodon
GGGCGGGGGGAGAAGAAGACGATGAAGAAAAGGAAGGAAATCCGATCCCTTCGGTTCCACGTTTCAAAATAGACGAGAAACGTGTTGTAATCCTCTCCGAACATCGTAAAAGTTCAGTTATGTTGTCTGTGCTCTGGAAATCAACATTATATTTCAGAAAAGAATTTTGCCTCCTCCGATGGAAAGA
>NC_051415.1:13364932-13365144 GCF_015228065.2 Penaeus monodon
CCACAAAAGTACTTTGGGGGAAAGACGTACGAGATGAATTCAAGTTTAACACCCTTTGCCAAGCTGGTACAAACTTCACGCCCTAGTATTGTGCCCCCAGTCCGAAGTTACTGTCGAACTTTGCGGATCAAATGAGGTGGTACTGATCGGTACAATGCTTGGGGTTAAGACGGGCTAGAGCGAGTTTCGGAAAGTATAGGAATATAAAAGAT
>NC_051415.1:13365203-13365480 GCF_015228065.2 Penaeus monodon
ATCGGGATAAAAGACAAACAGGATGATAAAAATATAAGATAAAAATATAGAAACGGAAACATTTAAAAAAAATGAAAGGAAAGGGGAAATGGAGAAAGCAGGACAAAGCGCCATTATTGAAATTTCGAAACTTCTTAAATGCACTAGTGACTGCCAATAAATTTACTGTTGTATGTTTGTAACGACCTAAGTATTTGTTCCGAACTACTTATAATAGCAATGGCTATATCGTTTAGACATTTTGCTTTTATGCGACCCTTTAAAACTGTGGGAACCC
>NC_051415.1:13365925-13366079 GCF_015228065.2 Penaeus monodon
TCTGGATTGGTCTTTCACTGACATTTCCCCTTATCGTCTCCTGGATAAGTTTCCTCCGTATGTAAGCATTGGTAAACATTTATTATCTCTGGTCAACTGAAGCACTCTCCGAAGGAGTGGCTTTTTAGCAAATGAGTTTAGCGTTGTTTTGCGC
>NC_051415.1:13366856-13367054 GCF_015228065.2 Penaeus monodon
TGGGGGGGGGGGGGGGCTTCCAACCTCGTCTGAGTCCGAGAACGAGGCCTCGACGCTAAACGTTCGTCAACAGGAAGGACAGTATATTGTTAATGGAAAGAAAGAAAAAAATGTTTACCTTGTGCGGCAGAAAGTTTTCCATCAGTTCTTATTTGCTGGATTTTGAAAGGAATTGTGCTCTGACACAGAAGCGAAGCG
>NC_051415.1:13368342-13368546 GCF_015228065.2 Penaeus monodon
AAACCATCTTTCCAATAAAAGAGAATATTGTTTTAAAAGTTTGGTTCTTCCCTTTCACATTGGTGAACAATTGGGGCACTTATGCGGACATATGTATTATTCGGATGTACAAGAATATGTTTTCACAGAAAATGAAAGGGGATGCCTTTTACAGAAGGAGTGGTCTATTGTGCCTTTGTTTACGATCCCCTTATATATCAGACG
>NC_051415.1:13368576-13369360 GCF_015228065.2 Penaeus monodon
ATATTTGTGACTCCAAACAGTGCTGAAGAAAATATGTCGCCACACAGAAAGTTATTTGGTGAGGCACTGTAATGAAAGGAAATATCTTCATGATGTTATGTCTCGTGGATGGGTAGATATACGAAGTTTATAAACCAATCAAAATTAAGCATATTCTCCGATCATATCCCACGTTGATTAGTTCCTGTTTTCAGTATCTTTCATTCTTTCTTTTTACAAGGGAGTGCCTTTTGAATGAGTATGAATGAATCTCATAATACATGGGTGCACGGACTCGATGTTTCGACAATGTCTTCTTCCCATTCATTGTCTCGTTCTGAAGAAGGTATTGTCCTCGAGATTTCAAATCAATAACTCGGTGAACACCATTCGCTCTCATTCATACTAGACGTTCTCTCCCTTCCTGGTTTCGTCTCTGCCATTTGCAGCGAAAATTTCCCGCTGGAAAGTCGTCGCTGCAAGTGTCCCTTTCGCCTTGTTGTGTGTGCTTATTGTTCCACTTTACTTAATGTTTATCGAAATGTGTTTCTTTTCTTTTTCTTCCCCGTGATGATCCGAGATGCGCTTCCGAACGGAGTGACAAGACGTGTCTATTCAGAATGATTGATAGCAGAGAAACCCCTCGGCTTACCTATTTAAAGGCAAATACTCTTTTCTTGCAGGACTTAGAAGAATTTTGGCCCCGGAATACAATTCCGACGATTATATACATGCTTGATTATACGAGATACCATTTCAATTTAGCGGGCACAAGTACATTTTTATTAACTCGGCATGTGTGTGT
>NC_051415.1:13369683-13370316 GCF_015228065.2 Penaeus monodon
ACGAGAATCCCAAATACCCTTTGCCAAGCCACTTGCCTCTTCCTTCTCCCGACAGCTCAAGCTCGCCAAAGTGGCCTCAGGCATCATCGCGCTGTGGGTGCTGGCATGGACGCCTTACGCGGTGGTGGCACTACTGGGCATCTTCAACCAACGGCGCCTCATCACGCCCTTCGGCTCTATGGTGCCGGCGATGATATGCAAGGCGGCTGCGTGCATAGACCCCTATGTTTACGCTCTGTCCCATCCGCGCTTCAAGGTGAGCTCTATAGTACGTCTGCTTATTGTTTACCTTGTTTGTCTCCTTTTGTTTTCTTTGTTTTGTGTGTCTGCTTTATGTTTTCTTTTAATTTTGCTGTCGTTGTTTTTTTTCTATTATTTATTTTAGTTTTTACCCTTTTTTTCCCGCGGTGATTCCTATCAGAAAGAAATATTTTCCAATATTATCGATAGTTCACTTGGTCCAATATCTAGGTTTTTTGTTTGTTTTCTCTCGTAAGTGTTCTTTAATGTTTATACATATTATTACATTTTTTTTTTGTACATATGTCCTATTTCTTTTATTTCAAGATTTATGAAAAGAGAATTATATGAGAATCTTCTAATTTCTTTTAATACAAATCGTTTGTTTGTTTG
>NC_051415.1:13370982-13371240 GCF_015228065.2 Penaeus monodon
GAATTGCTATTTTCACACCATTAACTTCTCTTGGCTTCCCTCCCCTCGTGTGTGTGTCTGATTATCGCGTCCTGGCCAGAGGTGTCCCAGGAACCCGCTCTGGAGAGGCCTGGACTCGAACCAGGGTCAAACAGAGCAGCTCTTGCAGCTTAATTGCAACTTCAACACAGTGGCGGTAATCACTTTGCAATTCTGAACGTGGATTTGGCTTACATACTTAACCTCTCTTTTTCTCCGAACAAATAACATGTTCTTTAT
>NC_051415.1:13371567-13371950 GCF_015228065.2 Penaeus monodon
ATTTTTCCTCTTTCTCTCATCCCCCGCCATCCCTCTGTCTCCATCCTCCTTCTATCCTCACCCCTATCTTCTATGCCAATGCACCGCTTTGAACGTGTTTTTTGCGACCTCATAAAGCGTCCTCATGCTTTTTTCTATCAAAGCATACTCAGAACAAATTTTTTTGAAATAAGTGATCTAAAACATCCTGGACCGCAAAAACATCAGAACTTGAGAATTTGCGACATCCTGAAAATTAACGTGTTCATTTCATCCTTAGAACAATAAACATGTTTGAGAAACATTCTTTGGATGTTTCAAGCCGAGAACGGCATAACTCGTGCCTCTGACTGCACCTTAGTGAATATAAAGAAAGAGGTCTGGGGATCACCAGTCTGGGTACA
>NC_051415.1:13372346-13372660 GCF_015228065.2 Penaeus monodon
ATTTGGAAATTAATTGTATTCTCCGACATTTTTTTGAGATTGCTTACCCCCTGTGAAGCGTCTTTTTTCTATAGTTGCGATAAAATATTGATTTTTCCTTGTCATGCTACTGTTAGGTAAATGCCACCTGCTGAGTTGTAATTATCAGTGTCATCTGGAACCGGCGACCTGTTGACACTAGCTTCAATTGGCAACCAGAGCGTGTAGTGTAAATCATTTTAGCATCGTATCATTTCTTAACTTGCATTTGGAGGTATTATTCGTGTTTGTCTGGAATTATTATACGTATATTAAATACATGTGAAAGAGGGTGC
>NC_051415.1:13372785-13374901 GCF_015228065.2 Penaeus monodon
CTGAATCTCAATATCCAACAAATAGTTTCTGTGTTTGTGTCACTATACTCAATGAAGAGTCCCTCAGCACAGAGATAACTCTTTTCCTTTTGCCTCCTTCAGCTGTGGGACTTGACGGACCAATCGTGCAGCAGTTCCCTGGGCCCTCTCATCCACCGACAGACTTCCTTCTCCAGTCATCCGGCCATTCAGTCCACCGACGCTAGCCTGAGCCTGCACTCCACCCTCTCGCCGGGCAGCACGAGCCTAGCCGGCGAAACGTACCCGAAACGCAGCTTCTCATCCAACAGCTTCCGAAAGATGCCTCGTTCCTTCACTCTCTCTCACGAGTCCGAGGTGGGCGCGAGGAGAAGTACCGGGAACTGTGACAGGAGGCGCCTTCAGACCACGGTTCTCGTCGAGTTCCCGGACGGGAAGCTGCCCTTCGACACCAGCCACTTTATCGAGAGTACGATGAAGAACAAGATGAGCTTAACCGGGCATCCCCGTAAACCTCCCAATGGTTTTAGATTCTCACCGAGTGAAGTAGACTATAATATGGGCAGAGAGCAACATATTGGCCTTATCATGTCGCCCTCGGCCAAAGGATACTCGAAAACCAAAAGCCTCCAGCATAAAAAGAAACGGCATGAAGCAGCCAAGCCTCTTATGAAATCAGGCGTCTCCAACGTGTCTCTGCCTTCGTCTGCCCTCGTCCAAGGCCATCACGTCTCAATGGCCAAGCCGAGGGAGCTACATCCTTCAAGAACCTTCCCCAACATTTTTCTCCCCTCGGAGGAGCTCGAGAGCTTCTTCCCGCTCTCGACGTCCTTCTCCGTCACGATCGAGTCGGCTAAGGATTCGAACTTATCCTCGTCGCTCATCCTCAACCGGCGCCTCTCCTGTCTGACCAAAGAAGGCTTGAACCGCTCCGTCGCCTCAAGCCTTGACCTCTCCCTTCCCTGTGCGCTGTACGTGAAGGATTGCCGCTTAAGGAGCAAAAGCCTGCCCAACATCACCGATGAAGCCAAAGAAGAAAACAGCTCAGAGGAAAATCAGTACGAGCGCCTGTCTTCTTTCTTCCTGATCTCAAAGCGAGAATCTCAGCTGGTGACGCCTCAGCCCAAAGGGGGTCTCTGAGTGCCGACAGCACGACGGCCTAAGAGTGAAGTGTAGAAAATTTAACTTTTCACAACGTCTGTGTTTGCATTTAAGTGTGTCATCTAGTTTACTACTGGAGATAAAGCTTTAGTATATTTTTTTGTACTTATTTTTAAGCATTTGTATCACAAAATGTATGAATCTATTTTAAAAGAAATACAATTGAATATAATATTGTTATATAAGTATTTAGCTATTAGATTACTATTTTTAGCAAATAAATCGAAGTAATCTTACAAATTATATTGTACATATAGATGATAATGTACAAGACTTGTGGCATGGTAATGAATCATAAGCCTGTTATTTTCTTCGAAATTTATTGAGAGTTCACAAACATAGTTTATAAATAACTTATATTAAGAAGAAACAACCGCATTGATTGGTCTATGTCGTGTAGTCATCGATGTTAACACTAGTCACTTGTAGAGAAGAGAACTCCAGGCAAAGTAGAATGATTTGTCAACCCAGAAATTAAAAACCGAGAACCCAGTGTCGAAGTGACCTTGCTGGAGATCTCAGGCTACTTTGTACGGAAATCTTGTGCTTGTATTGTACATTAAGCTCTGCATGAATGTTTTGGACGAGAAGGGGATGTGACCTTATTTGTTAGGAGAAAGGCACCGCGATGTGAATTTCTTTTAGGATTGAAGGTACGGGTGGAATGTCTGAGGCGAGAATTTTAACAGACTTTTCGCTTCTGCATTAATTTAACAGTATTGGAAGTGTCATTTTTCGGTGAGTAGAATGAATGACATGGATTTGATAATGATGGTGTGGAATTAACCTCTTTAATGACGTGAAAGTTTCGACTCGCCGGCTAAAGGGGGTGATTCTTGAAGTGCATGTGAATTTGAGCTTAAGGAGAGGATAATAATGAGCCGAAATTACTATATCTGTAAGTGATACAGACACATATATACATAAACAAACAGACACACTCATTAACATATAAATAAGCAAAATAATCAAACAA
>NC_051415.1:13375056-13375601 GCF_015228065.2 Penaeus monodon
GCACATTCAAACGAAGGAACACTTACACACAATCACATTCAAACAAAGACACACAATAACAAGCCCGTGAACACGCACACACTCTAAAGTAGACGTAGAGTAGAGTAGATTGTACTCACGCTCAAGTTGGTCTGTGGTCTCAATAGATACAGAAATATTGTCTTTCGCCTTATCTTCATTCTCATGTGCGTTCTACATTCTCATATCTTAGATTTTACGGCGTTCTTCCTAAGAGTGCGAGAGAAAGTATTTTGTATTTCCATTTATTTATTTTTTAAATAGGCTTTGCTGCATATTCCTGATACGATATTTTTGAATGAATAGAATGGTTGATAGTGATGGTGAAATGTTTGTTTGTTTTTCAATATAATTATGATATTGTCTAAGTAACTCATGACAAAAGAAGCGTAAATGCGGATCAGTAAAAAGAGAGAAATATCTATTTAATATTCTAAGAATGAAAAATAACTCTGATTAAGAATGTATAGGATTTTCATGTTCAGTTATTCTACTTTTTTCCTTTCTTTCTTATAGTTATTCCTGTG
>NC_051415.1:13375661-13376989 GCF_015228065.2 Penaeus monodon
CTCTGCTGTGGTCAGGGCACACTGGTGTGAATGGCAAATTATTGTATTCTGACAAACTAATGTCAACAGCGCATAGGAGAGTTGTCAGTATCGTTCAAATGGCCTAATATACAAGCATCTGAACATACTGTTGATATATTCAATAATATGACACTGCCTGTGTATCTACTCATTCCAATTTCTTAAAGCGCACGGGAAAAGCTGTCAGTATTATCAGAAGGCCGAATACACAAACAATATCATATTCAGTTTCCATATTGCTAGGTAGTACATAAGTCTACTAACTGTATAACTGGCTGTTCAAATAATAATGACCACTGTTTCCAATGTGTTTCACGAAAGCGGGTTGACAGGCCACAATAATTTATCCTGAAAACTCGTCACAACATAAAACATTACGATTTTTGGCCATGACAGGTGGCGGTGTGCTAGAGCGCAATTTGGGTTTATAGTTCACGAGATTTGATAGACAAGTTTATTGATTAAACTGGTGTTCCCTTTCTTCCGTCTGGTAAAATGTTTATTTTTCTATATCAGTGATAGTTTGATTACCAAATGAAGGTTAAATATATAGTAAGTGTATGGAAAATACATTACGCAAAGTGTGATATGATAATATAGTGTTCGTTCACCAGATTTATGTTAATTTATGGTATTGGAACACTGCCACACACTTGCGCGAATACGAACTCGTACGCGCGGTCACTCGCTCAAACACGTACACACCCGTTCATGTATTTTAACAACAATCATAAGCAAAAAAAACACAAACATACAGACAGAAACGGTATGTAAGAGTCATGACACGCTGACACAGTTTCACTGCAATACCACCTAAACTGTAGGAGATGGCGCTCACTTGCACTGACCCAGTTGCACATTGCAGGTGAGTGCCATGATCGTTGCCGGACACGCCAGAAAGAAAAGTGGATATATGTGGAAAAGATGTGGAGGGAATTCCTCTAATAGCGCGGGTTCCTTCGACACCTAGCCTCGAGCGAATGTCCACTTTGTCTACAAGGGGGAAACTGGTCTGTTGGACTACGATCGAAGTAAGAGGGTACGAGTGGAGTAAATTCTTAGGTAGATCTTAAGGCTCTCGTAAGTGTAAGGTTTCAGTATCCCAAAGCGAGATGAGGGGGAGCGCTTGTCTCTAGATCTAGATACTTGTTTCGTCGTTCCGTCACTGCTAGGATTTCGCTTGTTGAGATTAGACTCAATCAGTGAAAGCGCCGGGGCGTCGGGCTCCGGTTTTGGTTGCGGGAGCGAGGCTAGAAGATTCTTTCTGAAAGAGTCCGTCTGTCCTGTTAATGTCGAGTTAGATAAGC
>NC_051415.1:13377141-13377691 GCF_015228065.2 Penaeus monodon
TTCCATACATCAAGAATCCACGATACTCCAAAGTCGTGATCTAACTATAATCTTGTGTTTCAGTAATAAATCCCTTGTTGGTTGAGCAAAGAGAAGACGCTGGGAGAAAACGTTACTAATTCACCGAGAATTTGCGCAGATAAACGACAGGTTTAGCGACCGCACTCATTGAGTCTTTCAGTGTATGTCAGCCTAGGTACTACATGGTTATCTCAACCACATATCAATGGAGTTAAGAGAGGATTTATTTTCTTGCCAAACGTATATACTATCTGTCGATCTGTATGTTAATATCTTGTGTGTGTATCTGTTAGCTATAATTAATATTTTTGTCACAAATGTATCATGTATCATCTCATGAGCATACTGTAAGCATCTGTGTCACACACTCATACAGCACAGTAAAATTAAAGACAAACATGACAATAATTGTTTTATGTAAAGAATTCTTTGAAACATATCCATTAATAAAATTTAAACGTAGGAATATACTTTTCTTTATCCCTTTTAACTAAAATACGAAAAAGAGAATACAAACATGTGTCCGTGC
>NC_051415.1:13378886-13379233 GCF_015228065.2 Penaeus monodon
CTGACAGACTGACATCTAGTCCTTGTGAGACCATCATGATGTTCAACAATCATTGATCAACAATCAAAGATATATATATATTCTGGTCTTAAGATTTGAATAAGATATATTCCCTGAACTCCCAGGAACTGCTCATCTCTTATCCAGCATCCCTGTGGGACTCGTAAAGACAGTGTCAAGATGCGTCCTCACCACTGCAGCGCTTTGTGATACCTGCACTGTTTTGCCATATATACAAGTTGACATTAAAAAATCTTGACATCGATAATCTTGTTCCTTCAGGTTTCCAGCATTGGTTTCGGAGGATGTTGTTTCTGTTAGTCATGAACACACACATGTGTTATTAC
>NC_051415.1:13380476-13380592 GCF_015228065.2 Penaeus monodon
ATTTTTAAACGCCAACCTGTATACAAAATAGGGAACAACTGGTGCATTGTTCAATTTTATTTTGCCGAGCTTTTGATACAGATGAATATATCAAAATCCGGAAAACGTTCATGTAC
>NC_051415.1:13380828-13380981 GCF_015228065.2 Penaeus monodon
CAATTCCCCTCCACTCTTTTTATTTCCAACACTATGAATATTCTACATCTACTTTATTAAGCACTAACTTAGCACTCAAGTAGGATGACAAAACGAAATGTTTTGCTATTGCTGGATTGCAGTATTTTCATATTATGCGCAGCTAAGAACTCC
>NC_051415.1:13381315-13381386 GCF_015228065.2 Penaeus monodon
GTGGAAGGGTGGTAGGTGTGTCCTTTCGTTCTGCAACATGAACAGGCAAATCCGCTCCGCTCAACCAACAC
>NC_051415.1:13382526-13382595 GCF_015228065.2 Penaeus monodon
GTATGTACATTAACACTGTTTGAACATATTCTCAACCGCTGAGAGTTTCACTCTGATTTAAATCCGTTT
>NC_051415.1:13382691-13383056 GCF_015228065.2 Penaeus monodon
CATCTATCTTGTTTTATGACCTTTTAGACTGCAACATACTCGATCACGTTGTCAAGAAAGGAGATAACAGAAAATCATATTTCTCATGCTAATACTTGATATAACGTTTTATATTCTGTTCACAATGCAAAACGTTCTCTGCTAAAAAGGTAATTGTACTTTATTCCATCGATGTTCATCAGTCTCTGTTTCTATTTTGCTGCAGCCATGATTTTAGTCTATCTCCCAAGCGAACTGCCAGAAGTTTGGACCAAAGAGACTGGTGAATAGAGATGGAACTTGCTAACTGAGAACATTACGCTGACGTTCACGTTATAAGTGCGCTTTCAACTTTTTCTCTTTTTTGTCCTCAATTCTGGGACGTT
>NC_051415.1:13383313-13383493 GCF_015228065.2 Penaeus monodon
ATAATTTTTTCACAGTATTTTAAAGACATGATGTTTGTATGTTAATAGACATATATTAACTTATAGCAAGGTCAGCGGGTTTCAAACTCTCTCTTTAAGTATTTATATGAAGCAAGAAAAGGGGGTCAGTGATCACAAGGTAGAGAGATGGAGCAGATGCTAAGCAGTTTGATAAGCGCA
>NC_051415.1:13383539-13383999 GCF_015228065.2 Penaeus monodon
TACCTATACCTATGCCTTTGTAAACAATTAATTTTTTGTCTGAACAGCGTAAATGTTCAGCCCTAATCATTGACGTATTTACTCCCTGCTCTCCTCCTCCGTAGATTAAAAGAGAGAAAAAAAAGATCTAAAGTTACGTGTAATTGGATCATCTCTAATCAAGGTTTAAGATCAAAAACGCATGTTAGGAGGGAGAAAGGCCTCTCACTTGAACAAGTTTTAACTTTCATGCAGTAAAGAATAGTTCAAAGGATTTGGAATTTAATTTGAAGTTTTATTCAATACCTGATAACTTCATTTTTGGGTAGGCGTTGCGTAAGCATTCTGCAACATACAAATATTCTCTATTTTATCGAGGTGCCGATGAGCTCGTTTCAACTTTCTTTTCTTATTGTATTTGCCCATCTACTGTATGTGTCCGTCGACCTGTGTTTATAATAACCCAGTATCTCTTTCTTTG
>NC_051415.1:13385553-13385738 GCF_015228065.2 Penaeus monodon
ATTTAAAGGTGAAAGGAAACGCCAGGCTAATTTTTCCGCTATATACAGATTATCTACATTATTCAACATATATTGTACATATATCTACATCTAGGCTTGAACAACAACATGCCAGTACAACAGATACACACTGTGCAGCACCACTTGTCTAAAACATAAAATATTTCTCTCTATATAAATATGGA
>NC_051415.1:13385784-13386014 GCF_015228065.2 Penaeus monodon
TTTCAACAATACACATTCAGTGCCATAGAAGATTCTGGTTTGCTTCCCTCTAAATTTGCACAAAACATACACTGTGTCAGATTACCATTTTACTTATATTCGTTTACTTAAATAGAATTTATATCTTCTTGTTTTTTTTTTCTCTTACAATCTTTAAAACTGGTAATAGATTATTGGTTTTTTTTGTCGGTTTATTTTAATCAGTGCTCTATCGTTATTGCTGTTTTGTT
>NC_051415.1:13386044-13386284 GCF_015228065.2 Penaeus monodon
GCACACTTATACTTGACGACATGAATTCACATGTGCAAAAGAATGCAAAGGCTATTTTGGGTTATGTTTGCAATCACGCTGGCACAGATTATTATATCCAATTTCCATTCCTTTTTCTTTTTTATAAATCATTTTACGTTTAACATCCCTAAGTATTATTAGTGTATGATGAATACGTTTTCTTTTTTTCTAAAAAGGGTAATAACATTAACAATAATACTGAGTAAATTCTACGTTTGT
>NC_051415.1:13387382-13387469 GCF_015228065.2 Penaeus monodon
TATTATATTATATGATTGTGGCATGGATGATAGAGAATACACATTCACCTTTTCGTAATGGATACCTATGGAGCAACTATAGGAGTT
>NC_051415.1:13387851-13388100 GCF_015228065.2 Penaeus monodon
TAACCCTTATAATCCTGTCATATGATATAACACAACAGCCACTTCGTTCTTGCTGATTATCATAATCCCTCTGAAATAATTCAATTTCTGGCCTCATCTGTATTGAAGAAATGGTGAAAAAAGGTGAATAAAAATATTTTTCTTTATGTTCTCGTTACTACCTGGAGTGAGATACTTTGATTAGTATGTTAGAATGAAAAAGAAATTATTCCTCTATTTAGTTCTAGTTAGAATTTAAAATTACTTAAA
>NC_051415.1:13388317-13388445 GCF_015228065.2 Penaeus monodon
TTCCATAGTTTTTTATATGAACAGAAAGGATACAGAAAGCTCATTATAAACATCATGGTAATTAGCAAAAAAAAATTATTTCATTATTTGATTTCAATTACGCTTGTGGATGGAATTACATGATAGAG
>NC_051415.1:13388845-13389123 GCF_015228065.2 Penaeus monodon
TTCAACTCTGAAATGACCTGATCTTAATAATGGAATAAAAACACACGGCTTTGTATAACGAAAGTAACGGAGAGATGCCACTGATTTTTGAGGCGAGTTAATACAGCAAATCAATACAGTGGGTCAGATTTACGAAAAGGTTAATGCGTAAACTGAACGGAAAAATTCCGAAAGGGCACGCTCACTCCCCTATCTTTTCGTGTTTACCCCAAAGGTCATCTTATTTCCGTGTGTAGCAATTAATTTCTGGGACTCATCTGCTGCTTCCCGTTCAGCTC
>NC_051415.1:13389305-13389408 GCF_015228065.2 Penaeus monodon
CAATTTTTTTCAATAATTACTAGATTCATACATACGCTGTCACGAAAAACATCATCCATATCATGGGCATTTAAACATCACACAGATATATAAGAACATGCGT
>NC_051415.1:13389674-13389755 GCF_015228065.2 Penaeus monodon
TAGTAAAGGTCAAATCACTAAGTATAGTGAATATGAAATGAACCTTAAGGTCACGGTCATCAGATCAGACCTTGATCCTAA
>NC_051415.1:13389782-13391284 GCF_015228065.2 Penaeus monodon
GGGTGTACTCCATGCCAGATATAATGAATCAAAAAACGGAAAGTCTAATTTCTTTGAACTTTACGTTGTTGGTGAAATTTACCAAAGTCTGCAATAAAATGTTTAGGATGAGACATAAATCATGACTATGCAAAACATGGTGAACATTTAGATAACTAACCTAACATATCTTGTATTACAGTGTCACTTTGTTTTCTTCTTCCTCCCCGTTTTTTTTTAATTATCATTATTGCATTTTTTTTAAAGAGGGAATCAAAAGAATACAAAAAAAAAAATATGACGAAGATTCACTCCTCTCCTATGACTAGTCAGCATTTGCTCGGTCAGAGACAGTCCCTACAGTGACGCGGTCAGACGAAAACCGAAATACTTCAGGGACAGCATACTCTGGATACACCATCTATATCAAGGACATATATTCTATGATTATCAACAACCCTAAAGCTAAAAGATATGTGCATTTCTATATGAGATCCATTCGTATAAACTCGACAATGATCATTTACTAACAATATGACTCTTGTTTGTTTCGTAATCATCGTCAATTTTCCGTAAAAATTTAATATTTTTTATAGATATCTTGGATATCTTTGGTAACAAGATCACGACAGAATATAGTGGCACATGGCTAACTTGCCTGGACTAGTTTGCCTTAACAAGCGTTCGTCTAGTGAACAGGATTCATGTATCAACAACCATCCCTTATCTCAGAGAAAACGTATCCGCGTATTTCATCGCAGACTTTTAAAAAAAACGAAAATCGGCCTATTTAAGCCTGGTTTCCAAAAGCGACTTCATCTCGTCGAGCGCCCTCTCGAGGCCGCGGCCGAACTCCAGAGTCGATGTCTCTTCGCAGGATTTGAAAGCTGAGAGACAGAATACAATGTAGTCCGGGTGAGGGTTGTAGGAAGCTCCGTATCCGTCGGGAACCACTGGACCGTATCCCATCCAGGAGTCAGAGAGCGTGGGAACCTGCAAGGAACAAAGATATTTATGTAGCACTGGCAATCAAATTCCTGTTAATCGTTAATCATACCACAATAACTTGAAAGAGCAAGATTATAAAGGGGCGTTTATAAGATACTTCTCAGTCATGAATTATAACGTCAAAACTCGTTTTAGATTCGTTTCCCGCTTTCTATGGAGGATTTGAATATTGAACTGCAATTTGTTTATGTTACCTTATTTCCTCGGTTCCCTACCTGGCTGGTCGAGAGCCGGAAGTGGTTGGACACTTGGTATGACCTGTGGCTGAAAATTTCGGGTGTGGATAGTCCCATTTCCTTGGCCATCTCTCTCAGGCCCAGCAGGTGGATATCGATGCCTCGGCCCAGGATGTTGTTGACCATAATGTCCGTCTGGAGCGCGATAGCGGTGTCGAACTTGGCCAGGCGGTCGGCGATCTGATGGAAGGGAGGTGGAGCGTGAGGATTTGTTTCCTTCCCCTCGCTTTACTACTAGTGCCAGTGTTTTGCTGTGGTTCAAGTCTCTCCTGGTGTTTT
>NC_051415.1:13391664-13391754 GCF_015228065.2 Penaeus monodon
GCACTCACCGGCATGATGACCATGGCTACACCAGACGGACCTTCGGCGTGTTGGCCCTGATGCTGTCGACTCGGCCGTTGCGGTATCGCC
>NC_051415.1:13392183-13392417 GCF_015228065.2 Penaeus monodon
CGCCCAGCCGCCCCCTACAACCACGCCCACACAAATCAATGAATATTTGTCTCACTTCACCCACGTTCCTATACGTCCTCACCTAACAAGGAGACACTATTAATAAGCAAGACGCTACGGCTGTCACTCTCAGGAGATTTTCCGCGCCCCCTCGCGCGCTGATTGGCTAAGTGAGCCGTATTATATGGGAGGGGAATGGCTTGGCTTTCCGCTGAATTAGGCTCCTTGGGGACG
>NC_051415.1:13394191-13394346 GCF_015228065.2 Penaeus monodon
AAAAAAAAAAAAAACTCTCTCTCTCTGAATTATATGTAACCGGAGTAGCCCAAAGAACGGTACTGATTCAGAATAATTTTTCATTACGTAGTGGATAAGGAAAAGGACAGACAGCAATAAAGAAAGATACACTGATTTATATGATATGCACAGGT
>NC_051415.1:13394378-13395314 GCF_015228065.2 Penaeus monodon
CGTTGTCTCAATTTTAGACGTAAGAGTGCATATGTTTATGTGTATGTGTGTGTGTAATCCAGACGACTATTTAAAAACTGATTGTTTCCACCATGAATATTCAGTATATCATATAACCTTGAAAGTTTGCAACTACGTTTTAAGAGATCGTGGATGGGATGTTCATTGTAGTCTCAAGGTAAGCGTGCCTTTTTGTAGTCTACGTTGAATTGTGCGGTCCATTCATATAACATGTAATTATAATGCCCACTTTTGCCACTGGAACAAATTCATCAAATATAGTAACATTTCTCCACTGAAGGCTGCGATCTCAAACTAACATAATCCATGAAGCATTAGAAAAAATAAATGCAATACAAAGCGTTAAAACTTGAATTCATGACAGACAGTATTACAACTAACAGTGCAAAGTTGTTCTAATGAGACAAAGGCAAACCACTCCCTCTTTACTCAAAAACTCTTCCCCTTTCCTGTTGTTCGCTTCATCCACTTATTACGCAATATCTACTATCCAGTGTTGGATCTAATCTTTTGTCCCTAGGATAATATGAGACGGATATATTACAGGTTAAACTAAGTGTTTATTTGGCAGGTCGCGGGCGTGTCCTTCCGATATTCGAATATGCCATGCAATACTCACTATGACAAAAACAATCAAAAGTTATATCCTTGCAACTCCAATAAGAATTGTAAATATTCCTGTTTCATTATCCAATGCAAGTGATGCCTAAACTGTGATTTTGTAATTAAAAGTTTGATCGTATTATAATTGTATATCTAACAACAATAATTCGTGATATATATGTTGAAAATACTTTAGATGTGAATAAAACCATTAATTGCTTACATTTCAGAAAAATTAATAGCTGCTACGTTACTTCCGCCGTTTATAAATTTGAAGCTAAATGAAAGTGCATGTTTTGTATTTTTTCATGC
>NC_051415.1:13398468-13398793 GCF_015228065.2 Penaeus monodon
TATTTCTCCCCCCTTTCAGTCCCTTAAACAGACCAACCTGAAGAACGCCAACTGAAGCGCCAGTTGCAGGAAGGCGTCGGGAGAGCACTTGACTTTCTTCATGAAGTTCCTGCCGAAGCCGAGGTATCGGAGGATGCGGAAGTCCAGATCCTCTACCAGCCTGAGGAAGGGCATTGACGTTTCCGTTATTAGTTTCTATTATACTGAAAGAACTCTGATAGCCTTCAAACGTCAGTGATTAAAATTACACAGAAAATTGGAGGACTTTCATGTGTATGTATGTATGAAATACAGTTTGTAGATTGATAAATCAACAGAAAGGATT
>NC_051415.1:13398956-13399206 GCF_015228065.2 Penaeus monodon
AATGGAAGAGAAAGAGAAAAGCGGGAAGGGAAAGCACGGCCGTCCTCCCCCGCGCCTCACTTACTTGTCCACATGGTCGGCCGCCTCCTGTATCCTCCTGTAAATGACGGGCGTGACCCTCCACTCGAGGCGCGAGGGCGTGGGCGCGGCCTCCTCGGGCGCGGGCAAGCCCTGTCCCTCGGGAACCGTCAGGCTGTCGTGGCGCTCGGACGTGGCCTCGCCGGGCGCCCTCTCCTCGTCGGCCTCCTCG
>NC_051415.1:13399233-13399387 GCF_015228065.2 Penaeus monodon
ATGGCCTGCAGCACCTGCTCCACCAGCTGGATCACCACGATGCCCTCGGCGCACGAGTGCTCGTAGCACAGGCCGCACCACCCGTCGCGGGTCACCACGAACTGGGGCGCGGAGTCGGACGGTCAGATGGGCATTGCAAAGGACGTGTGCTTGC
>NC_051415.1:13399601-13399720 GCF_015228065.2 Penaeus monodon
CTTAAAAGTGCATAGGGCTTTACTTCAATTTAATCTACGTACAATATATATAGGCGAGAAATCTATGTATGTACTCTTGATTTCTATTCGACAGCTCTGCAGGTTAAATTGACTCGGTT
>NC_051415.1:13400199-13400536 GCF_015228065.2 Penaeus monodon
GCCTCAACCCTTCCGAAAACTGTCTGAGAGACTGAATGAAACAAAACGAGAGCTTAAGAAAATATAATCATCACATCTCCTGGAAACAACTTCTTTGAAGAATGACCCCTTTTGAAAATGCAATTACCTTATCAATCTAGCAATACACTGTAGTTCATATTTTACGTCCTACATTATAATTTTAAGAAAAAAGAATCCGGTCTCATTTATTAATAGCATCCAGTCCGTCATTCAAATAAGATTTTAATTAAAAAAAGAATAAAAACAAGGTCAGTATAAAAATCTTTAAGCGGATATAAAATTATTAAATCCGTCCGCAGTAATTGGGTACAGTTGC
>NC_051415.1:13400561-13400730 GCF_015228065.2 Penaeus monodon
TCAACGTGGTATGAAAGAGGAAAATGTTTTTTCTCTTATGCGATGGGTTTTTTAATACTGTTACACAGTTGCTGCAAATTGTAGTACATGATGCAACTAATATGACAACTTATTCTATATGCACCGTCGCTGTTCAACTACTTTCAAATAAAAAAAAAAATGTATCATT
>NC_051415.1:13400808-13401080 GCF_015228065.2 Penaeus monodon
GTCATAATGTCGCAGGTAATGAATGAAAGCATAAATCATTTTATACTGTCCCTACGTAAAGCCGTGATTTTCTTAACGTATTGTTCAAAAGCCATTTCATTAAGACTATCGCACGACCTACCTGGATGGTCTTGTCGAACCACCTGTTGGCTGTGTTGTGGTTGTAACCGCCTCCGTGAATCATCTGGTGACCTGCGTTGACCTCGTCCCGCATGGTTACTTCCTGGGATGATTTGAAGTGATTAAAGTGAGGGAAATGTGATGATCAATGT
>NC_051415.1:13401521-13402451 GCF_015228065.2 Penaeus monodon
AATATATTCAATCATCCTCCACAACATAAACTATAAAATCTTTACATGCCTGTATCCACTATTTTATCCCTCACTCTCTCCTTATCCTTTATCCCTACATGACTTTAATTCTTACTGTTTTACATTACATATACTTTCTCCGAATAACATTTATCCATATCCTTTTATCCTCACATAAATTCATACTTAACCTCTTTTCCTTACACACCCTTTATCCTTATACCTCTTATTCTTCCAGAACCTTTAACCTTATCCTATGATCCTAACAGAACCTCCTTCCTTCTCCTAGCACGACCCTTATCCTACCCAAACCCTTATCCTTATCACCTCCTAGCACGATTTTTGTCCTTATCCTCTATTCCTAGCGCGTCCCTTATCCTTACTTGCTTATCCTAACACAATCCTTGTCCTTATCTTCCTATCCTTATCCCTTTATCCTAGCACGATCCTTACCCTTACCTTCTTATCCTTATCCCCTTATCCTAGCACGATCCTTACCCTTACCTTCTTATCCTTATCCCCTTATCCTGGCACGATCCTTACCCTTACCTTCTTATCCTTATCCTCTTATCCTAGCACGCCCCCTATCCTTACCTTCTTATCCTAGCACGACCGTAATCATAACCCTCTTACGCTAGCACGACCCTTGCCCTTACCCTTCTTATTCTTATCCTCCTCTCCCGGCACTATCCTTATCCCTGTTATCCTTACCGAGTTCTGGGCGTTCATGTTAAAGCTGCTGGACCGCTTGGAGAGGCTGGCTCGGTGGCTGGTGCGCGTGGTCAGGTTGAAACGCGAGGGCAGCGGGTCGTCGAAACAGACCAGGAGGACGCTGGTTTCGATGGTTCGAAGCACTTTCTGGTTCTCTTGGTCTGTGGGGAAGAGAGGTTGTTGTTTGGTTTAAGTTTTTTTTGGGGGGGTATGTGGATT
>NC_051415.1:13402805-13402895 GCF_015228065.2 Penaeus monodon
ACCTATTTCATTCTCTTGGTCTGCGGGAAGAGAGACATTATTGATATTTTAGTTTTTGTGCACATTTACTTATTTCTTATTTCACCTGTA
>NC_051415.1:13402927-13403324 GCF_015228065.2 Penaeus monodon
AATTAAGGGCACGGCGGTTTGGGTGGCTCTCTTTGGTTATAGTTTTTCTTTTTTTCTCTCTCTTTTTTGCGGTGTTGTTTTTAGGGTTGGCTTAACGTTTAATGGTAGCCGAAGCAATATGATAATGTATTTATTTTGCTGCTCGGAAAAGCTTTGTTAGCCTAATCTTGGTTAGATGTATGATCTGTATTGTCTGGAAGATGAATGTCCCCAGAAAATATATTTATCAGTTTCAATTTCATGCAGGGAAAATTAAAATACTATAGTTTGCCGTAAAAAGAACATGATTTTCTTATTTAATTCCCGGTGTGTTGATTTAAGGGTAGACTATGGCAAAAATATTACCTATATTTCGTGACGTATTAATTCTCATTTCCGTACATGGACCTTTTCCTCA
>NC_051415.1:13404854-13406100 GCF_015228065.2 Penaeus monodon
ACCATGCCTCAGATCGAACACGGCTGTTTTGACTAAGCGCAACAAGAAAGATGTGATAAAACCTCCCATAAACAGGATGTCAGTGCGAGTTGAGACCCAAGAGGACTTTCACACGAAGAGGAAGAGAAGCGCTTGTCTCGAGAGCTGCCAGCAATGAACTACACGCTCATTGTGCTATTCTGTGTGTTATACTGTGTGGCTGGAGGCCCGTCTGCTTTTTTAACAAATGATGAAAAGACGGACCTTCACAGTTCACCTGCAAGTGGCTGTCAGAAGCCCTGCCACGATAAGCCTTGTGCAGAACACGAGGAAGGGACATTGGTAGCGATACCCGCCGTTGTAAGCGTAAGGAGAAAGGATGAGATTGCAGACTGGACCCCGGAGCTGGTGTTTGAAGATAGTGATGGCAACATGGGATGCTGCATCAGTTTCGAGACCAGTTTCGGAAACATATTTCTTAAAATGTTTTCTCCTTGTGGCGGAAAAGACCCCACCAACATGGCTATTGTGCCACGCTACTTGCACAATCCTGGTGACTGGTTGCATTTCAACATCTCAAAATGCGCAAATGGCTTTTGCATCTTACTATGCCACTCACTGACATACAACCTGTTAAGGATCTCTGCAACTATGTCGAAGATGACTGTACATGGGACTGCATCCTTTGGCTACACGCCGCCGGGTGCCCTCAAAAGGAAAACGGAGACGAATCATCTATCACCAACGCCGCAAACTGATCAGGTCACAACCAAAAGCCCAGAGGAAATGCCCGCAGGAGATTCTTTTGGATGCAGTGCCGGCCACATGACTTCTGTTCGCATAATGCTTAGCGTGGTCACAAGTCTCACGGCCTTAGTGTTTATTTTTAGCATAACAATACTGACCATAATCCTACAGAACCGCACTGTTTTGTGGGACAATATAGAGCAATGATTATCATGTTATAATGTCCAATTGGACTGCAAGTTTCTGTTGTAAAGATTCCTCTTCTAGAGGTTTAAATATATGAGCATTTCCTGTAATTTCAAAGGGAATTAGGGTTATACAGCACTACTAATCTGATGTAAAATAGATAGAGTTAGGTATCTATTATATCCTGCATCACTGAGCAGAAATTACCGAATATAGTGAAAAATGTAACAATGAGAAATAGATGCAAATATAAAGCTACAACCTGTTTTCCTTCCGTTATCACCATCTCCCTGTGATAAAAAGGAATAATAAATGACGGGGGTATAAAAATGAG
>NC_051415.1:13406146-13406239 GCF_015228065.2 Penaeus monodon
AGGCAGAACTAAATTATCGATCTGTACATGAAAAATATTGGATGCCTATATTGCGCTCCTCGTAACAATACACGGATAGATAAACTGATTAAT
>NC_051415.1:13407280-13407437 GCF_015228065.2 Penaeus monodon
GTATATACATGTAATTACTGTTAATCAGATTTTGTTTCCGTCAGAAAGCTGTTTTTGGGAATCCATATCCGATAGATAATGTTATACTGTGTTTCGATTCTTGGAAGTCGCATATAAGAGTGGATACTGCGTCACAGGAGAGACACATCCTGATTCC